>NC_050570.1:11053399-11354399 GCF_013265735.2 Oncorhynchus mykiss
CAATTATGGTTAATTGGAGCCCTCCTACAACAGGACAATCACCCAAAGTTCAGCTCCAAACTATGCAATAACTATTTAATGAAGACGCAGTCAGCTGGTATTCTGTCTATGATGGAGTGGCCAGCACAGTCACCGGATCTCAACCCTATTGAGCTGTTGTGGGAGCAGCTTGACCGTATGGTACGCAAAAAGTGCCCATCAAGCCAATCCAACTTGTGGGAGGTGCTTCAGGAAGCATGGGGTGAAATCTACCTCAACCAATTGACATCTAGAATGCCAAAGGTCTGCAAGGCTGTAATTGCTGCACATTGAGGATTCTTTGACGAAAGCAAAAGTTTGAAGGACACAATTCTTATTTCAATTAAAAATCATTATTTATAACCTTCTCAGCTTCTTGACTATATTTCCTATTCATTTTGCAACTCATTTAATGTATGTTTTTATGGAAAACAAGGACATTTCTAAGTGACCCCAAACTTTTGAACGGTAGTGTATATTGCTAGTAAATGTGTATCAATGCATATTTAAATGCTTTATAAATTATACTGTATATTTTTTTTATTAGTTGAAATAATTTTAAATGCTTATAAATGTTTACAAATGAGTGTATTAATATTATGCAGGCCACACTATTCACAATAGTTTTTCACTTAATTCTCCATTTCGAAGTCCAGTCATTCCTACCTCTCCTTGATACCAACACAAGACAAGTCCAGTCTGTCAATGAGTCTTACATATCCAAACCACATGAACACACTTTGACATCTGTCCCCTGAAGCAGCCAAACTGTGTGAAAAGTGTGAGTTATCCCCAAGTGTAGAGAAGTGACAGCCGGGCCCTGCGGAGTGCCTTCCACTCAAAGCCCACACCAGTTCCCCTCAATACAATCAACTCAACAAGACATTGTGCTAAAAGGCATGCATATCTTGAGATTAGTGTAGCAGGAGTAACTCATGACAACTCCAATGGAATCAATGCAGTATCTATAATCATTCTACTTTGCTGTTGTAGATGCTAGAATTCTTATTGTATTCAAAATGTAACCATGAACTTTTATTATCAGTCAGGTTGAAGTCAATTTAATTTCAGAATCAACCAGATTAATTAGAATTCAACTCATTAATTAAATGCATCCATTTCTAAAATTAGGGTTTTTCTTAAATTACAATTCACTGCATTGGAGTTAAGCCTAGCCCCGATGAGCAATAGGAGTATTGGTGTATCAGGAACCAGACCTGAAAACAGAACAAAAAGACACAAAGCAAGGATGGTTAGCAGCATATTTACCATCAATAGGTGATGTTTTCAGTCTGGTACAGAGTCCTTGGACATCTCCATAACATTCTTGGATTCTAGTTATTCCCTCAGGTCCCCTGAGTTCCATGAGGGAGCGCAGCTCCTTGAGCGAGCAGTTGAAATCTCCAACATCATGGTTGGCCTGTGCATGTCTACCACGCTTCGACTCACGGAACGAGTTGCTGGCCATGTCTCCTCTATAGCTCAAGAGTGGTGGAGGCTTTCCCAAAAAAGGCAAGTCAAATCTTCAGAGGCAAAATCCGGTATTTTCCATAAACTGCTGTTATTTCTCAGGGATGTACGTTGCTTGACTCCATGGAGCGTGACTTGGATAAGAAGACTGACATTTTCATTTGATTGTAAGCCCACTCTCTCATCTTGGCTGTTGGTGTTGGCTGAAGTCCTCCACAGGGCTACATCTGAAAAAAAAAAAAAACATTGAGTAAAAGGTTTTCCCTTTTTTGTCTAAGGTCTTTCATTTTGACAAACTGGATACTGCATATGGCGAAATGCTGTTCTTTTGCCACATTAATGAAGAATAACATTGAACCTCACCAATTATGTACGCTGATACTCCTGTTGATATTGTCTAACTGTCTGCCAGGGTTGGGGTAGATTCCATTTTCAATTCCAGTCAATTCAGGAAGTACACTGACATTTTAATTCTCTGCAATGCTTTCCAAAGAGGAATAATTAGAATTAGGTTTACTTTCTAAATTGTTAACCAAACTGCTATCTGCTACTACTTCATATCTTGGGTAGCAAACACAAAGCTAACAGCAACAGATGGAATAGCGAACATCTGCCTTAAAGTAAATATTTGGAGATCTTAGGCAATGTTTATGCCAAGCTTCTGCAAAGCCTCTGTGTGCAAAAGCTATGAGGTAGAATTCACCCATAATTCAACAAAGACATGACCATTGTTTTCTAAATGTTACATTGTTATCCAATGTATCTTTGTATTCCAGGTCAATGCTGTAAACTACAATACAATCGAATCACCAGAGTTATCATTCTCCTGAAATGATGAGGAAATTATTATTGTCTCTGACGGTTATAGCTTTAGACATCCCAACTCAGTCAATCAATTAATAGTTTTTGACTCAGTGAACTTGAAGTGAGAGTTATGTTAGGGGCGAGCCCACCTGAAACTCAGACCCACTGGCTAGTACACAAGGTGACAGATGGCTTTAACATGAGGCCCAGGGAGCTGGGAAGGGAATATCTGCCAAGTCCATTTAAGACATGAAATACTAAAATTAGTTCAGCTACATAACAAATGTTGGCCCTAGAATGATTAGCTTTAGGCAAAGTGTACTTCACTTGAAAAATCCCATGAAATTAGGAGAGAAACTGTAGAAAAAACTGAACACTTTCTAAGGTCAAAGGACAAATAGATGTTGAAGACCCATATGCTCATCCTTACTGACATATCTAGGCCTAGTAGGGCTAATAATAACACACAAGGTGCAACTAATTACAAACACGGTGGGTGTGCCTTGCGGTGAAAATTGTGAAGCCTGAAGACATCGATCCATGGAGTCGATTCAGAGGTCGAGAAAGTCTTGGATTCTAATTAGGGCTGAACAGACAGTGTCTGTGATGGAAGGAGACAAGATTATCAGGCCTCAACTCAAACACCAGAAAGTATGAGCAGGTAAAAATCACCATTGCAATATATGACTTAATTCTACCCCATCGAGCAATAAGAAGTATAACCCAATGAAGCACAGCTAACCAGTGACCCTGGACAATACCTTACAATGGTAGCAGACACCAGCAGAACCAACTGGAGCATTATTAAAAGGGACATGACACACATTTCTGTACAACATTTCATATTGACACTAACTATTGATTTTAGAAATTGTTTCTACATTAACCAATATTGGAGTTTGTACTTACTAGAAATCCCCCCTTTCTTATCCTCATATCAACAGGAGGTATGTTCTTGTAATACCACCAGTCCGGGTTAGGGAAGGCAGTGTCTTTCACAGAACTCCAGAAACACCCCCATTATCCCCAAAGGAAGTTCTACCGGCACTTCTCGAGGTTATCCAGATAGTTAACCTTCTCGGGGACATGTACAAATTGCAGATTTTCCTTAGAAAATTTTGGTTTGACCTTCAGCGAGCAGACTCTCTACCGACACAGGCTTCATTCGAGGAAAAAGGCTCGCTCAATGATTATCTCAGGAAAGCCTCTGGCTTAATCTAATTAGACAATCTGTGGCATTGGTGCGCTCAGCAGCCATTGTTTGCTGTTCCTGAGAGAGCCACTAACACTGTAAAGGGGAGACACACTGTGGAAAAGTGAAGACAATGCCACCCCCCTTTGTTTTTACCACTGTAACGCCAGGTCTACTTTGCCTGTGGTATTACATCTGCAAAATTGCAGCTTGGGGCACAGTTGTTGCCCTAAAGGAAGATTTCAATTTGATGAATTTATTATAATCACAACCAGGGCATGTACCATGTTTTGCTGGGACTGCGGGGCTGATTAATACATTCAATATCCACAGGTTAAACACAAGAGTGGAACTTTTAGATATTATAATGTCTAAAGGAATGATAATGGATATTTATGCTTCTACTGGAATCAGTTGTTGAGGTTTAGCTCATAAGTAAGGCATGGCATCACTTTGTACTCTTTCCTTGAGTGAAATCTTTCCAAGTAGACTGAACTTCTTACTCAGCCTGGACAGCTGCTATTTGTTGCTATTTACCTGTCTTTTGACGGATCCACTATCGTCTGGACGTGATCTGCCCAGCCGAACAGCTACATAAAATACCCTCCATTCTGGCGTCGGTTTGCTCCTAAACTAGCTTTAATGGCGAGCAGGCCTAGAAAACCTGGGAAAATATGTGTACCTTCTTAATAAAACACAATTCATCCATTTTCTGTCTGATTTCACACACTGCCACCAGAAAGCGAAAGCATGCATCATTACACTAGCCATGCATGGATTTAGTTGCATTTCAACAGAACAAAACTAGCACATGACCCTGATGATGAGTGTGCATGCGTTTCTCTTACATCCATAACACTTATGCCCTGTGAATCTCAGTGACGATGGAAACTATTTAAATACCTTGTAAAGTCAAACTAGACCTTGGTAAGGGAAGCACAAACAAACAATGACTCTCTCATCAATTATATTTGTCTTAATGCTAAATGGAGGCTGGAGAAACAAATGTGTGTGTGTGTGTGTGTGTGTGTGTCTGTGCATGCGTGCATGCAATGTGCGTGGTGTGCATTCACAATGTGTGCTCACAGTGTTTGTGTGTGGGGGGATGTGTTTGTGTTTTTTTCATAGTGTGTCTCTGTGTGTGTGTGCTCTTGGTTTGATAGAGATCATTACTAACGTGAATTCAACATAAAATCAACAAAACATTTCACCATGTCATTGGATTTAGTTTAAAAGTTGGGTGACAAAAAACACAAAATGTATGACTGTTTTCAAATCCAATCAGGGGCTCAACTTTCACTGGGAACAGAGGGGGACATGTCCCCCAAAGGTTTTCTATAAGTCATTTTGAATGTAGCATTCACGAGCCAAAATTGGTCCCCAAAAATGTCATTAATTTGGACAGCATTCCCTCCCCAATGAGGCCATCAATACTATAACAACAGACAATCTGAAACCTATTAGAAATCATTGTGCCGCAGTCTGGTCTAGTGGCCGTGCTAACCACTTAAGCTCACACATCACCCCTTTGGACGGGGTTATCTCTACAGCCTTCTCTGTCCGTGTGCCCCTGTATATGCATTTCTCTTCTGTACTTTATGACTTCACTACTAGAAACACAACAATTCCCAGGATGATACGTCATCAAATGGAAATGTTTTGATATTACATTACGTAGAAAAAAAATATTGGGTTACATGGAAACAATGTTTCGTATCATGGAAACCAGTGTGTAGTTAGTGTAAATGAATCCAGGGTTACCTCTCATTTGGAAGACTTTTGATGATGTCCTGGCTCACCAAGCACAATAAATCAGAAAAAACTTCTTAGGCACAAAACAGAAATGCTGTGGGGGTGGTCTTTCTTGCAGTTGCTAAAAATACTGAGATTTCTGCGCATGTGGGATCCACTAGCCTACCTCCTTTCAGATGCTGCTCCGTGACTCCGCTGCCGCTTGTACACAGAACCGTTAAAAAACGAAGTTCTTTGTGTGTTGTAACAATAAGTTATTGCAAACATAAGCACGACACAAACAGATTGTCTAGCAATTTCATGTTCTTTTTTCAGGAGCGGAGTTACATGCAGCTACTTAGGCAAGAAACAGTGCCTTCAGAAAGTATTCATACCCCTTGAGTTATTCCATTATTATGACTTATTTGATGTGTTACAGCCTGAACGCAAAATGTATTTAAATCAATAGTTTCTTACACATCTACACACAACACCCCATAATGACAAAGTGAAAACATGTTTCTTGAAAATTAAATACAGTAATATCTCATTAACATAAGTATTCCCACCCCTGAGTCAATACATTGTAGAAGCACCTTTGGCAGCGATTACAGCTGTGAATCTTTCTGGGTCAAACTTAAGAGGTTTTCACACCTTGATTGTACAATATTTGTCCATTATTCTTTTCAAAATTCTTCAAGCTATGTCATATTGGTTGTTGATCATTGCTGGAGAACCATTTTCAGGTCTTGCCATAGATTTTCAAGTAGATTTAAGTCAAACCGGTAAGTCAGGAACATTCTCTGTCTTCTTGGTAAGCAACTCCAGTGTAGATTTGGCCTGGAAGTTTAGATTATTTAGATTTCCTGCTGAAAGGTGAATTGCTCTCCCAGTTTCAGGTCGGAAAGCAGACTGAACCAGGTTTTCCTCTAGGATTTTGCCTGTGCTTAGATCCATTCTGATTATTTTGTATCCTGAAAAACTCCCCAGTCCTTATTGATTGCAAGCATACCCATAACACGATGAAGCCACCACTATGCTTGAAAATATGGAGAGTGGTACTCAGTAATATGTTTTATAGGATTTACCCCAAACATAACAATTTGTATTCTGCACAAAAAGTGAATTGCTTTGCCACATTATTTGCAGTATTACTTTATGTAGCATGTTTTGGAATATTTGGAATCTGTACAGGCTTCCTTATTTTCACTCTGTCAATTAGGTTAGTATTATGGAGTAACTACAATATTGTTTGTCCATCTTCAGTTCTCTCCTATCACAGCCATTAAACTCTAACTGTTTCAAAGTCACCATTGGCCTCATGGGGAAATCCCTGAGCTGCTTCCTTCCTATCTGGCAACTGAGTTAGGAAGGACGCCTGTATCTTTATCGTGTCTGGGTGTATTGATACACCATCCAAAGTGTAATTAATGGATATTCAGTGTCTGCTTTTTTACCCATCTACCAGTAGGTGCCCTTTTTTTGCGAGGCACTGAAAAACCTTCCTGGTCTTTGTGGTTAATTTTTGTTTGAAATCCACTGCTCGACTGAGGGATATTAAAGATAATTGTGTGGGGTACAGAGCTGAGATAGTAATTAAAAAATAATGTTAAACACTATTAATGCAGACAGGGTGAGCCCATGCAACATATTATGTGACTTGTTAAGCAAATGTTTACTCCTGAAATTATTTAGGCTTGCCGTACCAAAGGGGTTGAATACTTATTGACTCAAGACATTTCAGCTTTTACATTTTTCATTATACTGAACATAAATATAAAATGCAACATGTGTTGGTCCCATGTTTCATGAGCTGAAATAAAAGATCACAGAAATGTTCCATTTGCACAAAAAGCTTATTTCTCTCAAATGTTGTGCACAAATTAGTTTACTTCCCTGTTAGTGCACATTTTTCCTTTGACAAGATAATCCATCCACCTGACAGGTGTGTCATATCAGGAAGCTGATTAAACAGCATGATCATTACACAGGTGCACCAATAAAAGGCCACTCTAAAATGTGCAGTTTTGACACACAACACAATGCCACAGATGTCTCAAGTTTTGGGGGAGCGGGTTGTTGGCATGCTGACTGCAGGAATGTCCACCAGAGCTGTTGCTGTAGAATTTAATGTTCATTTCTTTACCATGAGCCGCCTCCAATGTCATTTTAGAGAATGTGGCAGTACGTCCAACCGGCCTCACAACCGCAGACTACAGGTAACCATGCCAGCCCTGGACCTCCACATCTTCATCTGCAGGATCATCTGAGACCAACCACCCAGACAGCTGATGAAACTCTGGGTTTGCACAACCGGAGAATTTCTGCACAAACGGTCAGAAACCGTCTCAGGGAAGCTCATCTGCGTGCTTGTCATCCTCAACAGGGTCTTGACCTGACTGCAGTTCAGCATCGTAACCAACGTCTGTGGGCAAATGCTCACCTTCGATGGCCACTGGCACGGTGTAGAGGTGTGCTCTTCACAAATTAATCCCAGTTTCAACTGTACGGGGCCGATGGCAGACACTGTATGGCATTGTGCGCAGGCGAGCCATTTGCAGATGTCAACGTTGTAAACAGACTGCCCCATGGTGGCGGTGCGGTTATGGTATGCGGAGGCATAAGCTACGAGCAACAAACACAATTGCATTTTATCAAATGGTAATTTGAATGCACAGAGATACCGTTAACGAGATCCTGAGGCCCATTGTCATACCATTCATCTGCCGCCATCACCTCATGTTTCAGCATGATAATGCATGGCCCCATGCATATCTGTATTCCCAGTCATGTGAAATCCACAGATTAGTGGCTGATGAATTAATTTCAATTGACTGATTTCCTTATATAAACCGTTACTCAGTAAAATCTTTGAAATTGTTGCATGTTGTGTTTATATATTTGAGGTGGCAGGTAGCCTAGTGGTTAGAGCATTGGACTAGTAACTGAAAGGTTGCAAGATCAAATCCCACAGCTGACATGGTAAAAATCTGTTGCTCTGTCCCTGAACAAGGCAGTTAACCCACTGTTCCTAGGCTGTCATTGAAAATAAGAATTTGTTCTTCACTGACCTGCCTAGTTAAATAAAAGGTAAAATAAATACAAAAAAACTATATTTTTGTTCAGTGTCATTTGTAAACATTTTGAAAAACATAATTCCACTATGACATTATGGGGTATTGTGTGTAAGCCAGTGACAAAAAAATCTATTGTATCCATGTTACATTCAGGCTGTAACAGAAGAAAATGTGGAAAAAGTCAGGGGATGTGAATACTTTCTGAAGGCACGGTATATGCAACCTACACAGCACATCAAACAAACAAAACACAGAAAGATAAGTCAATAGCGATTTAATGTTATTTTCTCATCATTATTGCAAACATTGGCTAAACAGGAGGCAGAATGCTTGCTATATGGCAGCGTAACTATAAAGATAATATATTTACACAAAATGCTAATTGTTTTGCACCAATACAATGTGTAGACTGCAACATGCTTGTGCTACGGCAAAATCCCTTACAACATATAGAGAAGGTTGTAGACCTTCATATATACTTTTGGAAGGTTCATTCATATCACAGCTGTTCTGAGATATGAGGCAGAGATATAGGCTACAGTATCATATTGATCAAATTGGTTGAGGGTTCAGAAGAGGTTGAGCAAAGAAAGAAACTTGAATGTGTGTGTAAAATACGACATGAACAGAACGTGATTCAGATCCTTAGATTTTGAGAAAGAAGTTTCCAGAGGGGCGGGACGGGGTCAAAAACTCCATATTCGTAGTGTCGGACAATATTATGGCATTGACAATGGCTACATACGGTTAGCCCTGACAACGGCTTTGACTGAATAAAAGCCATCCGACATGAGCTTCAATGCCACTCAGCTATTCAGGAGAGATTGATTTGCCAGGGTGAAAAAGATTATATTTTAAATGATGTAAACTGGAAGCACTAGTAATGTAAAGGGGTGTGGATACTTTCTGAAGGCACTGCTAATACCCGACTAGCCAGACACCCAAATGCTTGTATACAGTATTGTGTGTAGACCCACCGTATGGCAACGTTTTAAACCATGTCATATTTGTTCCAGTATTAAGATGCTTAATCTTAATATGGTCGCACACATTAACCTTTCACCTTGTAAATGCCTACTTGGAGAATGTCTTGATAACATTTCTGTGTTGCTACGACACTGTGTTTGTGTGTGTGTGTGTCAGATCAAATCATAAATTAAGGATAAATAAACCATTGGTATAGCTTTAAGAATTACATTCTAAATCCAAAAAGCAGTCACATCTGGTCATGCAAATGATCCTATTTTCACTAACATGTTTTGTTGTTGTAATCCTAATAAAATGAACTGCAAATCTAATGAGCTCCAATAAAGCCCCCTAGAGCCCACAAATGACTGTTCATATAGATTTGATATGATATATGTTTATATTAAGTCAAGGCGGAGTCACTTACAGGTGAGTCACAGATATGGCCGTCGGCGGGGCAGGACTCGTGTGCAGAGGTGAAGAGAAGCAGCCATGTCAGAAATATCCCAGAAGAGCCCTGACAATCTGTCCATCAACGGTCACAAACAGGAATGGAGCCCTGTCTGCTTCCTAGCTGCATCCTTTGCCAGCCTCCTCTCGCACGACGACAGCACGCGAGCGGCACTTAACTCCAATTGCTCCGTCTCAGGGAAGGTAGAGAGCACGACCTCGCTGAAACAGGATTAGCTATAAATAGGCACGCATATCCATCCAGGGGCTGCTGTGTGGCAGTGGCTCAGCCTTTGCCTGTGAGGTATACTATGCTCTGGGACTGTGGCACTAGGGCGCTAATGCTTGTGGAGCAAACCACTAAACCTGTGTCCCCTCACCCAACCCAACCCTTCTCCACCCACTAGTCATTCGGTTAGCTATTGCCTCAAGGACCTTAGCGAGCAGTGAGGACATGTTGATTCCATACCCTACCCCCACCACTTTCCCATCCCTTTGTTCTAGAGTCCCGCCTCTCATCAACCCCAATTAAGAGATCAAGTATCCCCTGATCAAGGCCCCATATCACCTCACTACTGCTGTGACGCAAGGTGACGTAAAACCAACATATATTGTACACGCATACACACGCCCTCACGTGCACGGATGCCCACATTAGGAGGAGGATTAAAGTACACTGTGCCTAAACACACAGCCAGATTATAGATGCACACATACACACAGACACAGCAGGATTATACACACACACACTGCAGCTAGACAGCAGGATTAGAGGCACACACGAAAGAGAGACAGAGCGAGAGAGAGACAGACAGACAGACAGACAGACAGAGAGAGAGAGAGAAGGATTAGAATACAATTTAGAGTCTAGACCTTGTTGCCTCTCTGCAGAATGTGCAGACCTGATACTGTACGTAGGGTAGCAGAGAAAGATATCATATGATACCCTCCCTGCCAGTGGCCCTGTTTGAAAGCTACCCCTAACATGAAATGTGGCCAGTTCCACCGCAAAGAGGGATGAATCTGAAAAGCAGGGATCAGGCTACGTTTCACAATCACTGCAGCTTCTTTCTGAGTGGATTGTTGGTTGCTTGTGTCTAGTAGGCATTTATTTTCAAGATCCTTTTTGCAGAGGTCTCTCTTTAGTTTAGTCATCTATTTCAGTTTTTAAGCATGCTAAATGCACGTGGCCTACTGGTCAATGAGGCCTTTTGTTTGGGAGAGAGTAGGTCTGTGTCCATGAACTATGGTCATGTGTGGGCAAGAAAGCACTTTCAGGGGGCAGAGATAAAGAATTGATTCTAGCACCTTGCCAATCAACCAAGCATGGTCTGTTTATCAAATGTGGAGCTTGTGAAAGCCTAAAGCTGTTATTGGCCTAAAACTAAGGATTGTGTGAATTATTAGCAACTACAAGTCTTTGGAGTATCTTTAAGTTAAAAGCATAAGTAAAGTAAATTGACATGCATGCCCCAGAAACACTACCACAAATGCACACACACACACACACACACACACACACACACACACACGCACACACACACACACACACACACACAAATCTTTTTCTCAATGGCTTAAAGCTGCTTCAGAAGTTTAATAATTAAAGAGGAAAACACCATCAGTGCTTTTAGGGACATATGCATACACTGGGCAACACACATATCATGGCTGCAACCATGGCATCTAATTAATTCACACCTTACCCACTTCACCTGTCTGTTAATCAAAGGACCCAGTAATGTTTGCAGTCCAGTTTTGTAGTCCAGGCACTGAGGAGAGGGTATGAAAGGCAGTGGAAACTCCTCATTAACATTTCAGAAGTGAGAACCATTCAGTGAAAGCCAATGTTCCATCAGGTGACAGGAGAACAGCATCACGTTTCTGACATTACATGTTTGAACTGTGCTGTACAAAAGTGACACAATTTGGAGCTAAATTATTAAATGAATGAAGTGAGAGCAAAGATCAAAGGTCAAATGGATGAGATGGTTTGTCACCAGGTTTGGGGTGTTCAATTTCACTATAATGCTGTCTATCCAACATATTTATTGAAATCCACTGCATAAGGATCTAATGGAGAATTTCCCAATCCATTTCAGTCAAGGTAAGCAGAAAAATCCTGTTACTTTGTATTTTTGGAAGGAACTTGCCTTTAACTCCCGTCTTTAAAAGGGATGTTCCACCCATAACTTAACCTAACATGATTTTGCCAAAAGGTTCTTGCTGCTGCTGTTTACATACGGTGCATTCGGAAAGTAATCAGACCCCTTAACTTTTTCCACATTTTGTTACGTTACAGACTTATTATAAAATTGATTAAATACACATTTTCCTCATCAATCTACACATGATACCTCATAATGACAAAGCGAAAGTTGGTTTTTAGAGATGTTTGCAAATTTATTCAAAATAAAAAACAAAAATACTTTATTTACATAAGTATGCAGACTCTTTGCTATGAGACTCGAAATTGAGCACACGTGCGTCGTGTTTCCATTGATGATCCTTGAGATGTTTCTACAACTTGATTGGAGTACACCTGTGGTAAATTCAAATGATTTGGAAAGGCACACACCTGTCTATATAAGGGCCTGTCATGCTAAACAGTGTCCCCCTGCTAAAAAGTGTCCCCCTCCAGCGTCACAATGAGATTTGATGAGTTCTACTGTAGCTTCTGTTGCTAGGGCTGTTGCTAGAACTTGCAAAATTCTGATAGGATTACGTCATAAACCAAAGAGTCCATTGCTATGCTGGTTGCTTGGCTCTATTTTACCTCATAGCGGTCTCAAAGGAAGGAGAACGCGGGTAGTTCTAGTTCCATTTCCCCTCATAAGCGTTCGCTCATTCCACGCAAAATTATTACCTCAGAATAATTTTCTCCCAGGACAGTGTTTTTCTAGGACACTGCTCTCCTAGGACATTGTTTTTGACAGTGACCCCCTGCTGATTCAGAGGACCTAAAATACTTGAAAGAGAACACTTTCTTTTCCATATATTTGTCTTTATATAAGAACATATTGTTAAACAGGAAGAAATAATTTAAGCTGTTTTTAGATTGACGTTGCTAGCTACTGTTACTGTACTTATTTACCTCAGCCTGCCTAGTCAGCTAGCTAGCTAGCCAGCCAGCCAGTTTTATTTAGCTAATGTTAGCTAGCTAGCTACTGTAACTGTTATTGTAGATTTTTGTTTGTGTGTAGCTTGCACTTCATTGGTATCCTTCGAAGAGATTTTATTTTATCTTTCTAATCAGGCAAAGTACTATGAAAGCACCACTGATCTCGACAAGAGGCGCAACATTCAGAGACATTCAGGGTAATGTTAAGCAGTTAACTTCTATTAGATAACTGGACTGATTTAGCTATGTACAACCATTTTCTATCTAGCTAGTTGGTCAACTACATGTTGCTAACTATATATATATATATATATATATATATATATATATATATATATAGATATAGTTCATTGGAGGCTGCTGAGGGGAGGATGGCTCATAATGTCTGAAATGGAGTAAATGGTAAGGCATCAAATAACAAGAGAGTGGAAGACAGACAGAGAGCGATAGAGAAAGACAGAAGTTCAAATGTACTTAGACTTGAGTATTTCAACAACTCTTCTCTTCCAACTTATTTGGCAAGCATATGTACCAACGGGGGAATGATGGCCAGCTATACAGGAGGGTGATTTTTACTAAGGAGGAGAAGGAGGCTGTGCATGATTGCCAAATGAACCTACGCTTCTTCTGACGGGGAATTGTCAAGGAGGTGAACATCTGGGCAATTGAAATAACCTTTTGTTTATCAATCACATTCTATTGAATCTGAAATTATTATGATTTCAATGAATGTCACATCAGAGAGCACACAATGTTTCAATTTGTCACTTTTTGCCAAAAGGTCAGTACCCTGTCTAGCCTGCAAGAAGTTTGAGAAGGCAAAGACTGTGGCATCAAAGTTGTTTCACCAAGGCACATGATCGGTATGTGTCCCAATTCAAATTTTGCCCTAATAAGTTGTGCTTTATTTGTCCACAGCAGAGTTCAATATTATAGAATGTGTGTGTGTGTGTGTGTGTCAGTATCCTTACAAATATGAAAATCTGCATAATGTATGAGACAGATACGGATAAGAATAAAGTAAAGTAATCTTCTTTCTAACACTACAAATGTTAAGGGTGGACCTCATCGGATCCTTCACGAAATACAGAAATGGCAACAGCTGGTGTCTGACCCGACCGATCACTTTACCAAGTGGGTGGAGGCAATACCCATTAACATCAGTAAAGGAAGAGTATGTGTTTAACTCTAAATTCCATTCCGTAACCCATTAAAAAGGGTGCTTGGAACCAAAAATAGATTTTCATTTTGTATGATACCCATCAAGGACAAGACTGGTAAGGCCACCTCCAAGGCGATGATGGACATCTTCAACACCCACGGTTCTCCTGAGATCATCATGAGTGACGAGATAATGAACGCTGGAACAAGGCACACACCTGTCAATAGAAGGCCCCACAGTTAACAGTGCATGTCAGAGGAAAAACCAAGCCATGCCATAGAGCTCAGGGACAGGATCGTGTCGAGGCACAGATCTGGGAAAGCGTGCCAAACAATGTCTGCAGCATTGAAGGTCCCCAAGAATAAAATGGAACCAACAAGACTCTTATTAGAGCTGTCTGCCCAGTCAAACTGAGCAATTGGGGTAGAAGGTCCTTGGTGAGGGAGTGGACCAAGAACCCAATGGTCACTCTGACTACCAAAGGTGCTTCAACAAAGTACTGAGTAAAGGGTCTGAATACTTATGTAAATGTAATATTTCATTTTTGAAAGTTTGCTAAACATTTCTGAAAACCTGTTTTTGCTTTGTCATTATGGGTTATTGTGTGTGGTATGATGAGGGGGAAAGAAATATTGAATACATTTTAGAGCAATGCTGTAACGTAACAACATGTGGAAAAAGTCAAGGGGTCTGAATACTTTCTGGATGCACTGTAGTACAAAGTAGGCTACATTAGAAGACCTGTCTGTGCATCCAAATGTTCTACTGTATTTTAGGGAAAATATATCAATGTCATTTACTTTTATTCATCCTTTTTTCAAAAATAATGAAATATGATTTGCAGTGTTGGAAGAAATCAAATATGTTCAACTCACAAGATGCTGGCAAGTATAATGTGATACTGCCAACTTGTGGTCATTGTGGAACACAACACCTGTAATGTATCTCGAAACGTGTTTAGGTTTTTTGCAAGAGCTCTAGGCCAGAATTGACATTATAATGGAATACATTCGAGGCTCTGAATATATCCTAGAAGAAAAAAGTAACATGCATGAACAATGAAGAGAGATACCGGTAAAGTACATATGAACTTTAGCGGTGTGGTAGATTGTTTTACTACATTTTAAACCAAGTATACTCAGTACACTGCTTCTATTGCGCGATAGTATATACAAGGGCACACTTCTGGAGAAGTTTGGCGAAGCGGTGGCTGTGTCCTTTGAAGCCCTAAATACACCTCACTTTCAGCTTCACCCCACACTGACACATTTGGTGGAGAATGCAGGCCCAACACTACAGGACATGAGAACAAAAACACTTACGGAGGTTCCCCCATTACAGTGGTCAAGAACCCTAAAAGAGTCATTAAGGGGGTTCTCCTTACCAGATGATGACCAGTCGTATGTGGTGAGAACTTCACAATGCTGCCTGGGAGGAGGAACAGGCCCAACAACTGAAGCAACAGGGAGACACCCTGTTCATGTGCTGCCTGCAGCAGAGATTAGGCAGTTTAACTTTTCATTCATCTTTTGACCTTTTCATTTTATTCAGGTACTTTTATTTTCCATGTTTGAGATGTTGTAATATAAATAATATATACAATTGAGATTGAAAATGTAGATTTTTTGGGATGAGTTGGAAAAGCAGCCACCAAGTGCTCAGCATATGTGGGAACTCCTTCAACACTTGGAAAAGCATTCCAGGTGAAGCTGGTTGAGAGAATGCCAAGAGTGTGCAAAGCTGTCATCAAGGCAAAGGGTGGCTATTAGAAGAATCTCAAATATAAAATATATTTGGATTTGTTTAACACTTTTTGGTTAATACATGATTCCATGTGTGTTATTTCATAGTGTTGATGTCTTCACCATTATTCTACAATGTAGAAAATAAAGAAAAACCCTTGAATGAGTAGGTATCCTAAAACTTTTGATAGGGAGTGTACATAACACAGTATAACATAGTCGTGTCCTCCTATAGCCTTTTTCAGACTCCACCATACCCCCAGTGACCTTCACCATACCCCCAGTGACCTTCACCATTCCCCCAGTGACCTTCACCATACTCCCATTGACCCTTCACATCAATGTAGCCTTCCTGCAGAAGCCCTTTTCCTCCTGAGCAAAATACCCATGACACCCAACAGACAGGAGATCACCCACTTGGTGTGAGCATATGAGACCCTAAAATGCACACATTGCAGCCTCCATCCCTCTCACCCATTGGCCTTTCACCATTGGAAATGAAAACATGATATGCTCTATCACTCAATGTTAATGGCAAAACTATTCTATCATGTCAATAGATCACGACTTTTTTTTGTGAAAGTTTCAGTGAGTCTCTCTATAGGCCATACCTATAACACCCTTCCTACGTACGTTTATTTATAACTGTGTCACGTTTTGATTTTAGGACATTTCTTTGTGTAGCTAGTTGCTGTTGAAAATAAACTCTGTTCTGTGAAAACATTAATTGGCGGCCCCTTTAAGAGTTTAGTCGCTGACATTGACGAAATTTCCTGGTAGCGTGAACGCCTCATTCACTGTAAGGCTCCAACATACATTTTAAACAGGGTATTGTTGTCGAATGAGTTCATAAAACTCGTAGAACGCAGAGGGACGTCATCGCACCCCCACCCTTTTTTGTGTGGACCTCTTGCAGTGTTTGCCGTAAGATCATTTTATTTATGGAGTTCAATGTAAATACTTGGGCGTGAGCCGGGCGGACCAACTGAGGGTTTCTTTGAAACAAGGTGGCAGGTGGGAAAAGGCGACCTACGGAGTAACGACAGCGTTAATGAAACTTTGTTACCGATTTCGTTATGGGTAAGAAACTTTCTGACCGCTTCTTATTTATTCAACCCGATAGTTCTAAGTGCAACAGGCATAGTCGTGTCGTGCAATTAATTTAGGTTAATTGCACGACGTTGGTTTAACTTGATATCACGCTCTCATTCTGCACTCATTGGCTACTCTAGATATTGAACATGTCAACGTGTCTTCCCCTGACTGCATTTGAAGTTTTTGAAACAATTACAATATACATGTTATTTCTTTTCATTATGTATTATTACCTCTTGTGTTAGCCATCAGTACGACTAAAACTGGATAATGTTGTGTCAGCTTTACAATAGTTATACAATGTTCTTCATGATTATCTGGTGAGGTGCAACAGTGTTATCGTGATATAATAGCCTACACGTGTTGTATAAAACCTCACCCAAACGTCTTGCACCGGAACATTAAGATTCTGAGGTGGGCTGGGCATCCTGGGATATCCCAGCTGTCAATAATCCTACTCCCCTCCATTAATACCATAACACAGTCCTGTCATCTTATATTAACCCCCTCATGTCTATACACAAGAACATAAAATAAATAGGGAATTCCATGGCATTACTGAACTGCCCAAACAATGGGAGTGATGGGCTTTCACAAGGGTTGTATTCAATACGTCTTGCAATGGAAACAATTTACAAGGGTTGGGCGGTATCCAGATTATTTTCATACTGTTACATATGTACCATATTGGGGTATATGGCATTACTGGCAGTAAACACAAGGGGCGCTATATCTTTCCAAATGTATTATATGTTTTTTTTAAATATATGCTAAAAAAGTAATAGCAAATTCCCGTAGCGGATGCTAGGTAAACGCTAACAAGCGCACAAACTAAATGCAAGAACAGCCAATCCAGCTCAAAGATATACAACTATCTCAACCAAATACATCACTGGATAAAATGTATTTGGCACATCCTAGTTAATTTATAGTTATAAGATATTTAGCAATCAAACAGTGAATTAAGTGTAACTTGATCAACTCTCTTGTGCTGCTCAACAGTAGTTAGTCGCGTCATGGTTGCTCCATGTGCTCTTTGTAAAAGAGCATGCAATGTGACTAGTCTTGAATTTTGTTGTAAAAAATAGAGGAAGAGAGGAAATGCACTTTTAAGTTACACCTCTGAAGAATGGCGAAGGCTACTTATACATATTCACAAATTGGGTGTGGTTAGTTTCCATGTGGAGTTGATAAACATCGACAAATATGGCATTGACAGCTGTCAGGGTAGCTAGCTAGCATGCTAACCTGATCTACATACAGTGCCTTGCGAAAGTATTCGGGCACCCTTGAACTTTGCGACCTTTTGCCACATTTCAGGCTTCAAACATAAAGATATAAAACTGTATTTTTTTGTGAAGAATCAACAACAAGTGGGACACAATCATGAAGTGGAACGACATTTATTGGATATTTAACTTTTTTAACAAATCAAAAACTGAAAAATTGGGCGTGCAAAATTATTCAGCCCCCTTAAGTTAATACTTTGTAGCGCCACCTTTTGCTGCGATTACAGCTGTAAGTCGCTTGGGGTATGTCTATCAGTTTTGCACATCGAGAGACTGAAATTTTTTCCCATTCCTCCTTGCAAAACAGCTCGAGCTCAGTGAGGTTGGATGGAGAGCATTTGTGAACAGCAGTTTTCAGTTCTTTCCACAGATTCTCGATTGGATTCAGGTCTGGACTTTGACTTGGCCATTCTAACACCTGGATATGTTTATTTTTGAACCATTCCATTGTAGATTTTGCTTTATGTTTTGGATCATTGTCTTGTTGGAAGACAAATCTCCGTCCCAGTCTCAGGTCTTTTGCAGACTCCATCAGGTTTTCTTCCAGAATGGTCCTGTATTTGGCTCCATCCATCTTCCCATCAATTTTAACCATCTTCCCTGTCCCTGCTGAAGAAAAGCAGGCCCAAACCATGATGCTGCCACCACCATGTTTGACAGTGGGGATGGTGTGTTCAGCTGTGTTGCTTTTACGCCAAACATAACGTTTTGCATTGTTGCCAAAAAGTTCAATTTTGGTTTCATCTGACCAGAGCACCTTCTTCCACATGTTTGGTGTGTCTCTCAGGTGGCTTGTGGCAAACTTTAAACGACACTTTTTATGGATATCTTTAAGAAATGGCTTTCTTCTTGCCACTCTTCCATAAAGGCCAGATTTGTGCAATATACGACTGATTGTTGTCCTATGGACAGAGTCTCCCACCTCAGCTGTAGATCTCTGCAGTTCATCCAGATTGATCATGGGCCTCTTGGCTGCATCTCTGATCAGTCTTCTCCTTGTATGAGCTGAAAGTTTAGAGGGACGGCCAGGTCTTGGTAGATTTGCAGTGGTCTGATACTCCTTCCATTTCAATATTATCGCTTGCACAGTGCTCCTTGGGATGTTTAAAGCTTGGGAAATGTTTTTGTATCCAAATCCGGCTTTACACTTCTTCACAATAGTATCTCGGACCTGCCTGGTGTGTTCCTTGTTCTTCATGATGCTCTCTGCGCTTTTAACGGACCTCTGAGACTATCACAGTGCAGGTGCATTTATACGGAGACTTGATTACACACAGGTGGATTGTATTTATCATCATTAGTCATTTAGGTCAACATTGGATCATTCAGAGATCCTCACTGAACTTCTGGAGAGAGTTTGCTGCACTGAAAGTAAAGGGGCTGAATAATTTTGCACGCCCAATTTTTCAGTTTTTGATTTGTTAAAAAAGTTTGAAATATCCAATAAATGTCGTTCCACTTCATGATTGTGTCCCACTTGTTGTTGATTCTTCACAAAAAAATACAGTTTTATATCTTTATGTTTGAAGCCTGAAATGTGGCAAAAGGTCGCAAAGTTCAAGGGGGCCGAATACTTTCGCAAGGCACTGTAGCTAGCTATCTTGCTAACCTTATCTAGCTAGCTAATGTTATGTGTTACTGTTTAAAAAATAACAATATTCAAAAGATTAGCCAACTGGCTCTATGGCTGGATTTGTCATAAGCATTAATTTAGGGAACTTCACCACAGATGGATTTGACTTTGCCAACTATTGTTATCTTAACATTTTTGTTAACTTACATAAATTGCGAACGCAAATTCAGAATAGAATAGTTAGAATAAGATGACGCTCCGGTAATATGGATAACTGTTGAAAGGTACCTGATATGTGTATTTATACATTGTAATGGACAATGGGGCGGCATGGTAGCCTAGTGGTTAGAGCATTGGACTAGTAACCGGAAGGTTGCAAGTTCAAATCCCCGAGCTGACAAGGTACAAATCTGTTGTTCTGCCCCCCCATTGAAGTGCTTTGAAAGTACCATATCAAATTTTATTAGTCACATGCGCCGAATACAACAGGTGTGGACTCGGCACAGCCGAGAGCTGTCCAGTGACACAAGCCTACCAGACGAGCTAAACTACTTCTATGCTACATGCATGAGAGCACCAGCTGTTCCGGAAAACTGTGTGACCACGTTCTCCACAGCCGATGTGAGTACGACCTTTAAACAGGTCAACATTCACAAGGCCGCAGGGCCAGACAGCTCAGCATTCAACACCATAGTGCCCTCAAAGCTCATCAATAAGCTAAGGACCCTGGGACTAAACACCTCCCTCTGAAACTGGATCCTGGACTTCCTGACGGACCGCCCCCAGGTGGTGAAGGTAGGTAACAACCTATCCACCACGCTGATCCTCAACATGGGCCCCTCAGGGGTGTGTGCTCAGTTCCCTCCTGTACTCCCTGTTCACTCATGACTGCACAGCCAGGCACGACTCCAATACCATCATTCAATTTGCAGATGACACAACAGTGGTAGGCCTGATCACTGACAAGACAGCCTATAGGGAGGAGGTCATAGACCTTGTGTGGTGCCAGGACAACAACTTCTCCCTCAACGTGATGAAGACAAAGGAGATGATTGTGGACTACAGGAAAAAGAGGACAGAGCACGGCTCCATTCTCATCTGCAGTGGAGCAGGTTGAGAGCTTCAAGTTCCTTGGTGTCCACATCACCAACAAACTAACATGGGCCAAGCACCCCAAGACAGTTGTGAAGAGGGCACGACAAAACCTATTCCCCCTCAGGAGACTGAAAAGATTTGGCATGGGTCCTCAGATCCTCAAAAGGTTCTACAGCTGCACCATCGAGAGCATCCTGTCTGGTTGCATCACTGCCTGGTAATGCAACCGCTCGGCTTCCAACCGCAAGGCACTACAGAGGGTAGTGCGAACGGCCCGGTACATCGCTGGGGCCAAGCTTCCTGCCATCCAGGACCTCTTTACCAGGCGGGGTTAGAGAAAGGCCCTACAAATTGTCAAAGACCCCAGTCACCACAGTCATAGACTGTTCTCTCTGCTGCCGCATGGCAAGCGGTACCGGAGTGCCAAGTCTAGGTCCAAGGGGCTTCTAAACAGCTTCTACCCCCAAGCCATAAGGCTCCTGAACGTCTAGTCAAATGGCTACCCAGACTATTTGCATTGCCCCTTTTTACACCACTGCTACTCTGTCATCTATGCGTAGTCACTTTGTAAGTATTTCACTGTAAGGTCCACACCTGTTGTATTTGGCGCATGTGACTAATAAAATGTTATTTGATTCAGGCGCAACAGTGCCTCTTCAACCTCAGGAGGCTGAAGAAATTAAACTTGGCCCCTAAGACTCTCACAAACTTCTACAGATGCACCATTGAGAGCATCCTGTCGGGCTGTATCACTGCCTGGTACAGCAATTGCACCATCCGCAATGACAGGGCTCTCCAAAGGGTGGTGTGATCAGCCCAACGCAATACCAGGGCACACAACATTCCCTCCAGGACATATACAGCACCTGGTGTCAAAGGAAGGCCAAGAAGGAAGGACATCAGCCACCCAATCCACGTCAAGGACATCATCAAGGACATCAGCCACCCAATCCACAGCCTGTTCACCCAGCTACCATGTAGAAGGCAGTACAATACAGGTGCATAAAGCTGGGACAGAGAGACTGTGAAACGGCTTTAATTTCAAGGCCATCAGACTGTTAAACAGTCAACACTAGCTGGCCACCGCCCAGTATCCTGCCCTGAACCTTAGTCCCTGTTCTAGCCAACTACCATCCAGTACTCTACCCTGCACCTTCAGAGACTGCTGCCGTATGTTCATATTCATTAAACACTGGTCACTTTAATCATGTTTACATACTGTTCCACCCACTTTATATGAATATACTGTATTCTAGTCATGGCTCATTCTATATAATTATTTATTTTTATGGATTGTGTGCATTGTTTTTATTTATTGCTGCACTGTTGGAGCTAGAAACAAACATTTCTCTGCAACTGTGATAACATCTGAGCTTCTGTGTATGTGACCAATAAAGGTTGATTTGATTTGACTTACACAAAGTGGGCAGTTTGGATGTCATTTCAAGCCCCAAATATATCATACTTTGACAAACATTATGAATAACTGACTTAAATTGTTGTGCAACAATTTTTGCAAATGTATTACAAGTAAAAAAACACCTTATTTAAATACGTATTCAGACCCTTTGGTATGAGACTTGAAATTGAGCTCGGCTGCATCTTGTTTGCATTGCTCATCCTTGTGACATCTCTACAACTTGATTGGAGGTCCACCTGTGGTAAACTCAATTGATTGGACATGATTTGGAAAGTCACACACCTGTCTATATACTGTAAGGTCCTACCATTGATAGTGCATGTCAGAGCAAAAACCAAGCCATGAGGCCCTTTCCTACCGAGCAACTTGCCATGACTGGGGGGGTTATTTTATTTGTATAATGGAGAGATATGTTATTGTATACAAATGTAAGCATAATTTGAAATGATTGTTTTAGTCAAATATTAGGCTTCTTGCAGTCAATTTGCAGTCTAAAATCTATTTGGTATGATGTTCTGACCATCCACTGAAGAAATAATTGTCTCACTGCTGAATCTAGTCAATGATCCCTGGCATAAAAGATGTAGGTTTTCTTTCTCATTGCTCCATTTACTTTACACAGATGAACACTTTTCTGCTTATGATTTTGTTACAATCTGTAGGGATCAGCTTATGTCAAACCCCTTAACTCAAAAAGATGAATGGTTATATGGTTATTAATGGTTAACCGGAGGAAATGGGTGCGTGACTTGCACAGGCCGATCTTGTCCAACCCACTGATTGTGTCTGTTGATTGATGATCCCTCCCCAGCACCCCACTCCTGTGGGCTAATGGACAGGCTGCCACTATAAACCTCTGATAGTATCATTCATTACGACACGAGGCCTGTCGTCCGTGAGCTGGATCTAGAATGAGACGGACTACCCTGGAGCTTTATACACTGGACAAAATTAAGGAAACATGTAAAGTTTTTCATGAACTGAAACATAAGATCCCAGAGATTTTCCATACGGACAAAAAGTATATTTCTCTCATTCTGTATACAAATTAGTTTACTTCCCTGTCAGTGAGCATTTCTCCTTTGCCAAGATAATCCATCCACCTGACAGGTGTGGCATATCAAGAAGCTGGCTTAACAGCATGGTCATTACACAGGTGCACAGGTGGGGACAATAAAAGGCCACTCTAAAATGTACAGTTTTGTCACACAACACAATGCCACACATGTCTCAAATTTTAGTAGTGTGCAATTGGCATGCTGACTGCAGGAATGCCCACCAGAGGTGTTGCCAGAGAATGTAATGGTCATTTCTCTACCATAAGCCCCCTCCAATGTCGTTTTAGAGAACTTGGCAGTACGTCCAACTGGCCTCTCAACCGCAGACTGTGTATGGTGTCTTGTGGGCGAGCGGTTTGCTGGTGTGAATGTTGTGAACAGATTGTCCCATGGTGACGGTGGGGTTATGGTATGGCAGGCATAAGCTATGGACAGCAAACATAATTGCATTTTATCAATGGCAATTTGAATGCACAGAAATACCGTGACGAGATGCTGAGGCCCATTGTCTTGCTATTCATCTGCCGCCATGACATGTTTCAGCTTAATAATGCACGGCCCCATGTCACAAGGATCTGTGCACAATTCCTGGAAGCTGAAATTGTCCCAGTTCTTCCATGGCCGGCATTCTCACCAGACATGTCACCCATTAAGCATGTATTGGATGCTCTCGGTCGATGTGTACGTCAGCGTGTTTTAGTTTCCGCCAATATCCAGAAAGTTCACACAGCCATTGAAGAGGAGTGGGACAACATTCCAAGGGCCACAATCAACAGCTTGATCAACTCTATATGAAGGAGATGTCATGCTGCGTGAGCAAAATGGTGGTAACACCAGATACTGGCTGGTTTTCTGATCCAGGCCTCTTACTTTTTTTTAAGGTATCTGTGACCAACAGATGCATATCTGTATTCCCAGTCATGTGACATCCATAAATTAGGACCTAATGAATTTATTTCAATTGACTGATTTCCTTATGATCTGTAACTCCGTTAAATCTTTGACATTGTTGCATGTTTAATTTTATATTTGTATTCAGTTAATTTCCAGAGCAGGCAACACATGTTTGATCCCAGGACATGTTTTATACTATAGGTCAGTCTGGTAGCACTCCTGAGGGCGGGTTCCAATTCTGTACTTTTGGTTGGCTTTCTTCTGTGCTCTGGGTGGAAATGCAGGATCTAAGATTTTAATTCCTCCTAAATTTAAACTTGGGATCTAATGTTATGGGCAACTCATTTCACCCGTCTCATGATGAATGGGTGCTATGGTGCGATGATGAAATTTGGCCGTGTAGCATATCTCTTTCTCTCTTTTTCACTCCGTCTTTCAGTCTCTTCCTGATCTCACTGTCTGGGCAGAGGCTAAAGGGTCCAGCTTTCTGTCTTACCTACATACAGTAAAGAGATCATGCAGGGGCGGCCCAGTCCTAAAATGATTGCCAAACTCACCCGCACGCCTTCCGTCACAAGCTCATTGGACTCATACCACTCGGACCCTACTTTAGGAAGCTGGTGCAACATGTATAACCATCCAGTTAAGTTTAGGAGAAAGAATACTTTTTAGAATAGTGGATTCTAGATTACAAGGGGTCAAAGTTAAGAAGGTAGAATATAGACATTTGGCTATCATAATCCTGAATGTTTATTGTATCTTAATTTCCTTGTAAGGCTGAAGTATTCAATGTTTCCATTGTCTTATCATAGGGATAAGTGATATGGGAGTTGTTCATTCTCCAATAAGTCTCATTACTGATATGAGTAGATGGTTTTATTTCTCCCGTAGGAGATTGCAGAGAAATTATGTCATGCTGAATTGAATGACTATGTGGATGCAATTCATACCATCCTAATGCCTGTAATAGAATGCAACGTCATGTGAAGTGCACAAGTAAGTACTATATTGTTGCACATGAATCTTTGAGTTGGCATTTCAAATTGCTCATATAGAATTTTCAGATATTTTTATTGAAGACAATTCAACCCTTTTATCTCATGGATACGTGCCCTGGTCCGTGAGTTGCCGGTAAAATATTTGATTGTAATCACTTGTCTTTCTTCCTTTTTGTCCCTGCAGGGATGCCATATGCCACGTTAAGATAAAGACCAAGACGACTGTGTTGAACATGCTAAAGCGATTGGACAAAATCCGGTTTCGGGGCCAACGGCCAGATGTGTTCCTGGATCTGGGTGAATCGCCCAACACATCTGACACTGAATGTAGCGAAGAGATCCTGATGAAGCCTAAGCCCTTGCTTAAAATTAAAGACACTGAAGAACTGCAAGACCCTGTGAGTGCTCCTGTAAGTGAATATTGGTATTATAATATAACCACAGAAATTGTATCTCTTCAGACTCTTCACTTCCCCTAATTCTCTCTCAAACATTCAAACATTGCATTCCTAATCTAGTTTCTTCCAGATCACTTCATGAAGTCCACCCACTCGCCATCTCGAGGAGCCGCCAGTTTCGGGGGAATTTCGCCCATAATGTCTTCCTTTTGACATTTATGCAAACCCCTTTCTGTTGATTTAGTCCACTCAAGGATTGAGCGAAAGCTGTCCAATTGCTGTCTGCGTCACTGCAGGCCTTAGTCAGACTAGAGCAGACCAGGGCCTAGCCGCAGCGTACTACCGGCCAACTCAACTTCGCTTAGTGCATGAGAAGAACAAGTATTTTTCAATTATCTTATTTCATTTGTCTGCATATTATTGTGCTTTCATGTTCTTATTTTTTTGAGCGAGGTTGATAACTTCTTGACGTTTGAAGATGGAGAAATATCTTTCATTTCAAACTATGATTTCAAACAGATCAAAGTTATAAGTCATTTGATCACGTCATTACACACTATTTAGTTACAAATTGAACTTTAATTAAATGGGTTGACTCTTCACATGATGATTTCACTGAACAACAAAAGATAGGAAATATTGAATGATCCCCAATGATCCATCGCATCTCCCAAAAGCGTTTTCAACATACATCTGTAAAACGATAGCCTAGAAACTAAAGCTGTGGTTGTCTTCCTCTCAGGCTTCCATGTCTCCTCCCTGGACCACAATGTCCACCTCTTGAACGTCAGACTCTGACTCTTCACTGTCACTTTCCAACCTTGTTGTAGATGGCTCGTTGTCAGGCTCAAAAAGTCTCAAATCTGCCTAGATGGCCGCCAATTTTTGTACCTTTGTATTGGTCAGCCTTTGCGTGCTTTGGTGTGTGTGTTCCCAAACATGGACCAGACATGGACCAGTTGCTCTCTGAGGTGGCTGATGTTGGTGGGATTTGGAGGATGATCAAAGCAACGGGAAAAAAAGCCTCAGATCCACGGTCCCTTCCAGCAGGTGGCTGATGAGATATGTTGGCATGACTGCCGTATTGCATCTCCATCCCAAAGCCCTTGCTTGGAAGTGTACTTCGTCAGACTGCCAAGAACCTTGTCCTCATCCAGGCCAAGGTGGCAAGACATGTTAGTGATGACACCATAGGCCTTGTTGATCTCTGCACCAGACAGGATGCTCTTGCCAGCATACTTGGGGTCCAACATGTATGCTGCAGCATGTATGGGCTTCAGGCAGAAGTCTTCAAATTTTTTTTTGTATTTCACTGCAGTTTCCACTGCTTGGAGAATCAGTGAAGTGAGCAGGGCAGTACGGATTTCTTCTCTTACTTCTGCAAGCAGAGTCTGAACATCAGACAGGATGGCATTGTCTCCCTCAATCCGTGCAATGGCTACTGCTACAGGTTTCAGGAGTTTCATGCTGCTTACCACTCTCTCCCAAAATACATAATCCAAGAGGATAATCTTGATTTGTCTGTCCATATCAGCATACTGTGCTTGGAGAGACTCCTTCCCCTCCAGGAGACTGTCAGACATGACGACAACACCACCCCAACGGGTGTTGCTGGGCAGCTTCAATGTGGTGCTCTTATTCTTCTCACTTTGCTTGGTGAGGTAGATTGCTGCTATAACTTGATGACCCTTCAAATACCTAACCATTTCCTTGGCTCTCTTGTAGAGTGTATCCATTGTTTTCAGTGCCATGATGTCCTTAACGAGCAGATTCAATGCATGAGCAGCACAGCCAATGGGTGTGATGTGAGGCTAGGACTCCTCCACTTTAGACAAAGCAGCCTTCATGTTTGCAGCATTGTCTGTCGCCAATGCAAATACCTTCTGTGATCCAAGGTCATTGCCTTCAGCTCATCTGCGATGTAGAGACCGGTGTGTCTGTTGTCCCTTGTGTCTGTGCTCTTGTAGAACACTGGTTGAGGGGTGGAGATGATGTAGTTAATTATTCCTTGCCCACGAACATTCAACCACCCATCAGATATTATTGCAATACATTCTGCTTTCTCTATGATTTGCTTGACCTTCTTTTGAACTCTGTTGAACTCTGCATACAGGAAATGAGTAGATAAAGCATGTCTGGATGGAGGGGTGTATGCTGCGTGAAGAACATTCAGAAATGTCTTCCAATACACATTGCCTGTGAGCATCAGAGGTGAACCATTTGCATACACAGCTTGAGCAAGAAAAAAAAAACTTCTGATACCAGGAGGAACATGAGCTGTTGCTATCGATAAAGTGTCTGATTCATCATTTTCACCTCAAATAGAAGTAGAGGGACTTTTGTCAGAGGTTGCTTGTTGTGAGCGCTGAGGGAACTTTATGCACTTGGCCAGATGATTCTGGATCGTTGTTGCATTCCTCACAGATGATTTGGCACAGTATTTGCAAATGTACACAGCTTTTCCTTCTACATTAGCTGCAGTGAAATGTCTCCACACATCAGATAGTGCCCATGGCATTTTCCTGTAAAGATACGAAAACGAATCAAATTCCATGTACAGATAAAAGTTAAGTAGTTAGATTAAACAACTCCTTTGTAAGATAAATGTTTTAAAATGAAACATGTATGGAAACGGGTGAATTTAACACTCCTCGGTTAGCAGGCTCAAGCAAGCTAAAACCCACTTGGGCTTAACTTCCCATGGAAAATTTCCAGAAAAATTCCAGAAATTTACCAAAAAATGTCCAACCCTTTGCAACCCTACACCAGATCTTATTCAGGGACTTCATAGCAAAGCTGGTGAATGCATTTGCACGCACCACTTTTCAGTTTTTGATTTTTTTTGAATTTTTGGAAACAATTTGGACAATTTTGTGTATGTCCATTACATGATATCCAAATAAAAATCCATATAAATGACAGGTTGTAAATCAACAAAATAGGAAACATGTCAAGGGGCTGAATACTTTTGCAAGGCACTGTATTTACCTCCACAGCAGGCCTATTTTAACAATGAAAAGGCTTTGTCTAAAGTTATCTGTGACATTGCTACATAGCCTACAAGGGTAGACCATTAAATTTGACATTTTTATAAAATAGAGTTTTTGAGTGCGCCCCATTTTAAATAATAATAATAATAATAATAAAAAATGACATACAGGTAGTCTACACACTTTCAGACGTAGCTCAATCCAAGTGGCGCTACAGAGGCTCCATGTGTAGCAAGTTAAGTGGGAGATTTCTAATCAATGCAAAATGGAATCAAAATTACAGAATTACATTGGCTAAATGAGAAAGATTAGGCTACAATGATCAACCAACAGGTTGCAGCAGGCCAAATCAAATGTATTTATCACACACACATGGTTAGCAGATGTTAATGCGAGTGTAGCGAAATGCTTGTGCTTCTAGTTCCGACAATGCAGTAATAACCAACGAGTAATCTAACTAACAATTCCAAAACTACTACCTTATACACACAAGTGTATATGTATACGTACATAAAGATATATGAATGAGTGATGGTACAGAGCAGCATAAGCAAGATGCAGTAGATGGTATCGAGTACAGTATATACGTATACATATGAGATGAATAATGTAGGGTATGTAAACATTATATTAAGTAGCATTGTTTAAAGTGGCTAGTGATATATTTTACATCAATTCCCATCAATTCCCATTATTAAAGTGGCTGGAGTTGAGTCAGTGTGTTGGCAGCAGCCACTCAATGTTAGTGATGGCTGTTTAACAGTCGGATGGCCTTGAGATAGAAGCTGTTTTTCAGTCTCTCGGTCCCAGCTTTGATGCACCTGTACTGACCTCGCCTTCTGGATGATAGCGGGGTGAACAGGCAGTGGCTCGGGTGGTTGTTGTCCTTGATGATCTTTATGGCCTTCCTGTGACATCGGGTGGTGTAGGTGTCCTGGAGGGCAGGTAGTTTGCCCCCGGTGATGCGTTGTGCAGACCTCACTACCCTCTGGAGAGCCTTACGGTTGTAGGCGGAGCAGTTGCTGCGCCTTCTTCACGATGCTGTCTGTGTGGGTGGACCAATTCAGTTTGTCTGTGATGTGTACGCCGAGGAACTTAAAACTTACTACCCTCTCCACTACTGTCCCATCGATGTGGATAGGGGGGTGTTCCCTCTGCTGTTTCCTGAAGTCCACAATCATCTCCTTAGTTTTGTTGACGTTGAGTGTGAGGTTATTATCCTGACACCACACTCCGAGGGCCCTCACCTCCTCCCTGTAGGCCGTCTCGTTGTTGTTGGTAATCAAGCTTACCACTGTTGTGTCGTCCGCAAACTTGATGATTGAGTTGGAGGCGTGCGTGGCCACGCAGTCGTGGGTGAACAGGGAGTACAGGAGAGGGCTCAGAACGCACCCTTGTGGGGCCCCAGTGTTGAGGATCAGCGGGGTGGAGATGTTGTTACCTGCCCTCACCACCTGGGGGCGGCCCGTCAGGAAGTCCAGTACCCAGTTGCACAGGGCGGGGTCGAGACCCAGGGTCTCGAGCTTGATGACGAGTTTGGAGGGTAGTATGGTGTTAAATGCTGAGCTGTAGTCGATGAACAGCATTCTCACATAGGTATTCCTCTTGTCCAGATGGGTTAGGGGTTAGGGCAGTGTGCAGCCTGTAATTTGTCGCTGTTTAACTCGTTTTGTTGTACTTTGTTGCACTTTTATGGGGTACATATAATTAACAGTAAGGTCTAATTTACACAGATGGAATAAATGAATGTACATTAATAGGGCCCATTTCTCAATTAGCAGACTTAGTGAATTGGGTCACTGCTTCTCTGGGTAATGGTGCGAGGGATGGTGTTAATGTACTCCTATTACTACATTTTACAGAGCAGACGAGCACTACTTTCCCATCGTAATTGCACTCTCAAAGTAGCCTTAAATCTGGCCTAGATATGGCATATTCTAAGCTAAAATAGAGTTTGGAAAATATGTGCCGTATGCAATCATTGATTAACATCATGTAGCAGTTTCTACCTACACACTGCCTTATCGGTGCTCAGACGTTCATGTTGAAGACAATTGTATGAATGGAATGTTTTGTTCTGGTTGTCATGTTAAAGGTCCGTAAGGGATGTGTGTCTTGACATGTTTCACAATGTCTGTCAATATTCTTCTTGTGTCAGTCATTGTTTCTAACTTGTTTCAGTGTAATAGTGGAAGACTGAGACCTGGCTTTGACGAGTCTTATTCATTAATAAATTACACAGTACGTTGTAGTACAGTAGCGAATTATAATATCCCTTGTCGAAACGTACTAGCTTTATTCATCTGAGAGGAGACCTTTTAATCAGAGCTGGGCTTGTGGTATCTTCCTCTCCCACTCATCGTTACTAAAGTGCTCTGATTTCCCACCTCCTGACACAAGCTGTCTTTGCTTATTCTTATTCTTATCCCCCTGCTGAGAGGATCTGAAATAAAGTCATCTAGATGTTTTCCTCCCCTCTTTTTGAGTAGCACAGTACCAAAACTAGTTACTATCTCAATGTAACTCTGTGGCTATCCTTGTGTACTTTCACAATATTCTTCGTTTCGCTCGCTCTCGCTCTCTGTGTGTTGGGTCATGATTCAGATGATAGGCTGCATACACAATTACACTGCAGTTTGAGCTAGGCTGGATGGTGCAGGAAGAAACTGCAAGGTGAAATGGAGTCTTCTGCAGTCAGCGTGCCTGCATTTATCTATGTGTGTGTGAGAGTTTTGAGGTGCTGTGTGCAGGTGTTTTGAACCAGAGTCTACAGTAGCTCACATTGGCAGGGAGGTTATTCTTCTCTCCTCACTGCGTGTTCTTGTGTGTGTGTGTGTGTGCCCACATCCAGGCTGGTCCGGGGACACTTGCTATGGCCGCAGCCATCCAGGACTATCAGAGGACTGAAACAGATGGATTCAATGAGGTGAAAGGCCACCTGGAAATTGCCTTACTGGAAAAGCACTTCCTACGTGAGTATTTCAAATTTTTTCAGTCTAGGTTTAAGGAGAAGTTAGTAAAACCTCTAGCAGTAAGGTTTTGATTTGCAAAAAGGGAAAATCTCTTCACATGTTTGTTTGTTGATTTAGCAATACGCAAAGCCGCTTTGGATATCTGTCTTTCATGTCAAGTTGTCTGTTAGTTGGTGAACCCATTAGGATGTGTGTGTAAATGTAATTGGACTCGCCTTCAGGGCTTTCCTAGCTGCAGAATTGCATTTGCTCATATAGCCCTCTTATATCTGGCTTTTTATATTAGATCAACTTTAGCTTAGTATGATCACTGACCTAGCTACAGTACTATCTGTGAGTGACTATAGTCCTATATAAGAATGGGCACAGTTATTCAAATATCCGAACAGTATTTGATTACTTGGTAGTGTTCATTTTTTAGAGAGAAAAAAAATATAGGCCTATTTTAACAATGAAAATGCTTTGTCTAAAGTTACCTGTGACATTGCTACGTAGCCTACAAGGATACACCATTAAATTTGTCATCTTTTTAAAATAGAGTTTTTGAGTGTGCCCCATTTTAAATAGACAGTCTACACACATTTCACACGTAGCTCAATCCAAGTGGCGCTACAGAGGCTCCATGTGTAGCAAGTTAAGTGGGAGATTTCTAATCGATGCAAAATGGAATCAAAATTACAGAATTACATTGGCTAAATGAGAAAGATTAGGCTACAATGATCAACCAACAGTTAGGCTGTTTCATATGAATGGAGTATTGGCTATCTAGCTTCTTTAAATCAAATCAAATTGTATTTGTCACACACATGGTTAGCAGATGTTAATGCGAGTGTAGCGAAATGCTTGTGCTTCTAGTTCCGACAATGCAGTAATAACCAACAAGTAATCTAACTAACAATTCCAAAACTACTGTCTTATACACAGTGTAAGGGGATAAAGAATATGTACATAAGGATAAATGAATGAGTGATGGTACAGAGCAGCATAGGCAGGATACAGTAGATGGTATCGAGTACAGTATATACATGAGATGAGTATGTAAACAAAGTGGCATAGTTAAAGTGGCTAGTGATACATGTATTACATAAGGATGCAGTCGATGATATAGAGTACAGTATATACGTATGCATATGAGATTAATAATGTAGGGTAAGTAACATTATATAAGGTAGCATTGTTTAAAGTGGCTAGTGATATATTTACATCATTTCCCATCAATTCCCATTATTAAAGTGGCTCACAGAAGTGGTGTGTGGCCTTCATTTCACCTCAGCCCTCCTCCATCTGGGATGCAGGCTGTATGTCAGCAGTATGGGCTGGTGGCTGGTTCTCATTGCAGAGCCCATTGTCCTCTGTCTAGCACCAAAGGGTACTAATGGAAAGAGTGCAATCGCCAAATGTACTGTAGCTGCTCTACTGAAGCACATGTGTGTGTATATAGTGAGTCTTTTTCTAATAATCAGATTTCCAAAGTTGGTACTGAAGTTGATTATCCAATGACTGTGAGATGAGCAGTTTATAGATTTGTAAAGGGATTGCTGTTTGTCTGCCTTGTTTTGAGCCCTGGCCCTGCTTTGCCATGAGCCTTCAGGGAGGTGGTCAGTGATTGAGTAAATTGAGTAAATTATCAGCTTTGTCCTTTTCTGCTTTGATGAGTCGATCATTTAACAATAATATATGCCATTTTGAAGACTATTTTTATCCAAAGCGACTTAGTCATGCTTGCATTCATTCAAATAACATTTTATTGATCACATTTAGTAGAAACAATTCTGATGCTCCATATGTGACCTCAGTCTGGACGCTCAGATTGTTAGCACATGACCTGCCGTTACCACAACAACTACACAAAATTGAAAGGAACAGTGACAGGAAATGAGAATTGAGAATGTGTGATACTTCAGAGGCTACATCAATGTGAATGCACACATCTGATAGGGGCCACATGTAAAACTGAGTGTGGACAGTCAGGAAAAAAATATCAGATATGGAAAGAAAATAAGAATTGGGTTCTAAAGGTGTCGGCATGCGCAGGAGATTAGCCCTATGATGATCAGAAAATAGTGAAACACACACACACTCATTGAAAGGAAGTCTAAGAAGTGGTAGATCTGTGATGTGCTATTTCTATGCTTCCTGCTAAGTTTTTAGTGCGTCTTTTACTTTCGGTTTTGTAAACCAGCTAAAAATACAATATTTTTGGTTATATGGAAAAGATGCATTCGAAAAGTATTCAGACCCCTTCCCTTTTTCCACATTTTGTCACATTGCAGCTTTAAACTAAAATTGATTTACATGTTTTTCCTTATCAATCTTCACACAATACCCCATAATGACAAAGCGAAAACAGGTTTTTAGAAATGTTTACAAGTGTATTAAAAATAGAAAACAGAAATGTCTTATTTATATAGGTATTCAGATCATTTAAATTGTTTCCATTGATCATCCTTGATGTTTCTACAACTTGATTGGAATCCACATGTGGTAAATTTAAATTAATTGGACATGATTTGGAAAGGCACACACCTGTCTATATAAGGTCCCACAGTTGACAGTGCATGTCAGAGCAAAAACCAAGCCATGAGGTTGAAGGAATTGTCCATAGAGCTCCGAGACAGGATTGTGTCGAGGCACAGATCTGGGGAAGGGTAACAAAAAACGTCTGCAGCATTGAAGGTCCCCAAGAACACATTGCCCTCCATCATTCTTATATGGAAGAAGTTGGGAACCACCAAGACTCTTCCTAGAGCTGACCACCTAGGAGGTGTCCAATAACCCAATGGTCACTGTGACAGAGCTCCAGAGTTTCTCTGTGGAGATGGGATACCCTTCCAGAATGACAACCATCTCTGCAGCACTCCACCAATCAGGCCTTTATGGTAGAGTGGCCAGACGGATGCCACTCTTCAGTAAAAGGCATGACAGTCCTCTTGGAGTTTGCCAAAAGGTATATAAAGGACTCTCATGAGAAACAAGATTCTCTGGTCTGATGAAACCAAGATTGAACTCTTTAGCCTGAATACCAAGCGTCACGTCTGGAGGAAACCCTGGCACCATCCCTAAGGTGAATCATGGTGGTGACAGCATCATGCTGTGGGGATGTTTTTCAGCGGCAGGGACTGGGAGACTTTTCAGGATCGTGGGAAAGATGGACGGAGCAAAGTACCGAGATCCTTGATGAAAACCTGCTCAGGACCTCAGACTGGGGTGAAGGTTCACCTTCCAACAGGACAACGACCCTAAGCACACAGCCAAGACAACACAGGAGTGGCTTCTGGCGAGTGGCCCAGCCAGAGCCCGTACTTGAACCCGATTGAACATAAACTCCCCAAATACAGGTGTCAAATCAAAGGTTATTTGTCACCTGCGCAGAATACAACCGGTGTAGTAGACCTTACAGTGAAATGCTGAATACAACAGGTGTAGTAGACCTTACAGTGAAATGCTGAATACAACAGGTGTAGTAGACCTTACAGTGAAATGCTGAATACAACAGGTGTAGTAGACCTTACAGTGAAATGCTGAATACAACAGGTGTAGTAGACCTTACAGTGAAATGCTTAATACAACAGGTGTAGTAGACCTTACAGTGAAATGCTGAATACAACAGGTGTAGTAGACCTTACAGTGAAATGCTGAATACAACAGGTGTAGTAGACCTTACAGTGAAATGCTGAATACAACAGGTGTAGTAGACCTTACAGTGAAATGCTGAATACAACAGGTGTAGTAGACCTTACAGTGAAATGCTGAATACAACAGGTGTAGTAGACCTTACAGTGAAATGCTGAATACAACAGGTGTAGTAGACCTTACAGTGAAATGCTTAATACAACAGGTGTAGTAGACCTTACAGTGAAATGCTGAATACAACAGGTGTAGTAGACCTTACAGTGAAATGCTGAATACAACAGGTGTAGTAGACCTTACAGTGAAATGCTGAATACAACAGGTGTAGTAGACCTTACAGTGAAATGCTTACTTACAGGCTCTAACCAACAGTGCAATGTCTAAGTTAAAAAAAGGTATTAGGTGAACAATAGATAAGTAAAGAAATAAAAACAACAGTAAGAAAGACTGTGAGAAATAACAGTAGCGAGGCTATATACAGACTGGTTAGTCAGGCTGATTGAGGTAGTATGTACATGTAGGTATGGTTAAAGTGATTATGCATATACGATAAACCGAGAGTAGCAGTAGCGTAAAAGAGGGGTTGGTGGGTGGCGGGACACAATACAGATAGTTCGGGTAGCCAATGTGCGGGGACACCGGTTGGTCGGGCTAATTGAGGTAGTGTGTACATGAATGAAGAGTTAAAGTGACTATGCATATATGATAAACAGAGGTTAGCAGTAGCGTAAAAGAGGAGGGAGGGGCACAATGCAAATAGTGCGAGTAGCCATTTGGTTACCTGTTCAGTAGTCTTGGAGGTCCAAGACTTGGCGCTCCTGTACCGCTTACCATGCGGTAGTAGAGAGTCTATGGCTGGGGTCTTTGACAAATTTTAGGGCCTTCCTCTGACACCGCCTGGTGTAGAGGTCCTGGATGGCAGGCAGCTTAGCCCCAGTGATGTACTGGGCCGTACGCCATACCCTCTGTAGTGCCTTGCGGTCGGAGGCCGAGCAGTTGCCGTACCAGTCAGGATGCTCTCTGTTGCAGCTGTAGAACCTTTTTGAGGATCTGAGGACCCATGCCAAATCGTTTTAGTTTCCTGAGGGGGAATAGGCTTTGTCGTGCCCTCTTGGTGTGTTTTGGACCATTCTAGTTTGTTGGTGATGTGGACACCAAGGAACTTGAAGCTCTCAATCTGCTCCACTACAGCCCCGTCGATGGGAATGGGGGCGTGCTCGGTCCTCCTTTTCCTGTAGTCCACAATCATCTCCTTAGTCTTAGTGATGTTGAGGGATAGGTAGTTATTCTGGCACCACATGGCCAGGTCTCTGACCTCCTTCCTATAGGCTGTCTCGTCGTTGTTGGTGATCAGGCCTACCACTGTTGTCGTCTGCAAACTTAATAAGGGTATTGGAGGCGTGTCTGGCCACGCAGTCGTGGGTGAACAGGGAGTACAGGAGGGGACTGAGCATGCACCCCTGAGGGGCTCCAGTGTTGAGAATCAGCGTGGCAGATGTGTTGCTACCTACCCTCACCACCTGGGGGCGGCCCGTCAGGATTCAGTTACAGAGGGAGGTGTTTAGTCCCAGGATCCTTAGCTTAGTGATGAGCTCTGAAGGTACTATGGTGTTGAACACTGAGCTGTAGTTAACAAATATCATTCTCACGTAGGTGTTCCTTTTGTCCAGGTGGGAAAGAGCAGTGTGGAGTGCAATAGAGATTGCATCATCTGTGGATCTGTTGGGGCGGAATGCAAATTGGAGTGGGTCTAGGGTTTCTGGGATAATGGTGTTGATGCGAGCCATTACCAGCATTTCAAAGCACTTCATGGCTATGGACGTGAGTGCTACAGGTCTGTAGTCATTTAGGCAGGTTACCTTAGTGTTCTTTGGCACAGGGACTATGGTAGTCTACTTGAAACATGTTGGTATTACAGACTCAATCAGGGACATGTTGCAAAAGCCGCACACAAGCCTAAGATTGCCAAGCGAGGGCTGGAGTGGTGTAAAGCTCGCTCCCATTTTACTCTGGATCAGTGGAAATGCATTCTCTGGAGTGATGAATCATGCTTCATCATCTGGCAGTCCGATGGACTAATCTGGGTTTGGCGGATGCCAGGAGAACGCTACCTCCCCGAATGCATAGAGTCAACTTTAAAGTATGGTGGAGGAGGAATAATGGACTGGGGCTGTTTTTCATGTTTTGTGCTTGGCCCATTTAGTTGTGGATGAAAATCTTAACGTTACAGCTTACAATAACATTCTAGACGATTCTGTGCTTCCAACTTTGTGGCAACAGTTTGGTGAAGGCCCTTTTAGCATGACAATGCCCCCGTGCACAAAGTGAGGTCCATTCAGAAATTGTTTGTCGAGATCGGTGTGGAAGAACTTGACTGGCCTGCAAAGAGCCCTGACCTCAACCCCATCGAACACCTTTGGGATGAATTGGAATGCCAACTGCGAGCCCAGCCTAATTACCCAACATCAATGCCAGACCTCACTAATGCTTGAGTGGCTGAATGTAAAAGCAAGTCCCTGCAGCAATGTTCCAGCATCTAGTGGAAAGCCTTCCCAGAAGAATGGAGGCTGTTATAGGAGCAAAGGCGGACCAACTCCATATTAATGCCCATGAATTTGGAATGAGATGTGCGACGAGCAGGTGTCCACACACTTTTGGTCAGGTACTGTATACAACAGCGGTTTAGATGGTACAATGATTCTCTAGTCTACACTATACTTGCTTATTTTGTCACAGACTGAATTTTAGCAACTATTAGAATTTTGGCAACCAGGAAATTGCGGTGTGATTTCGGCATAGTGCATCTTAAAAGTTAAACATACCCGACCGCAGTGATGTTTACACACATGAACAGCACACACTGCATTGCTGATCAATTGAGGCCAATCTGCTCCGCGATCAATACATTTGTCTAACAGACAGTCCATTTTGTGATATCATCACCCTCTACAACTGCACATACAACAGTGTTGCCTAACCTTTTGAGATGGATAACATTCACATTGCTTTAATGTTTGTATTTGAATAGGTTTTTGATAATGTTTACCATTTCCCCTAAATAGCTTGGATTTCACACTCGCAATCTGTCATTTTACACAACCTGCCACAGGAAGAGCCTCACAGAAATGTGTATTTTCTATTATTTTTCCCCCTCCTTGCTGTCTTGATATGAAAATCATAGAGTGACCTCCGCACTTCACAAAATTGTAAATAAAATTTGGCACTTCACAAGAAATAATCATGTAGGGAGGCGATCATCCACTTTTTGAGGGGCACCAACAGTGTGTGTGCTCGCTCGTCCTGAGGGCTCTGCAGCGGGGGGAGGACATGAAAGGTCAGACCCGGACCTTCTTACTGTGCCAGTAAATAAAAACAGTGGTTATTAATAGAGGATATAATTTAAGCTACTCCACTCTGAAGAAAGGCAGCCAGGCATTGAAGGACCATTGGGTGTCTCTTTTCTGGTCCACTGGTACAGTAACTGGAGGATAGCAGTAGTACGAATGGTTTCTTCAGTAGTATTCTATATGTCCACTCCCTTGCTCTTGGTAATTATTAACCTATGCTGGCTAGAAACCACAATGCATTTTTATAGTCTTCGAAGCCAACCTCGTCTGTTGACACGCTTGGTCGTGTGTAGAAAGACGCCTGAGCAGAGTCCCTACTTCCCCCTTTTTCAGGGGTTGAAAATACTTTCTGCTAAGGGTGGGACCAGTGTAACCAGGGCTACACCTTCAACAGTGGCGTAGAATGTGGTCGTTATTTTAGATGGGGTAGTAGCAGTATCAGATGTTATTTATGGATTATGTTCTTGTAAGCATTGCTAGTAAAGTATCCCAGGTTCTTTTGCACTTTTTATATAACAGCTTGCCCCCAGAAATATTAGGGGATGTGGAGTGGATAACAAGTAACTGTCCTTTGGTGCCATGAGGCAGAACCAGTTAGGATGGTTTCCAGGTTCCTCTGCTAGTCTCTGGCTCCAGGCCAGAACAAAGGGAGAGTCACATCAGCCCACCTCCTCCTGTGTGACATTGTGAAATGCCTGGGTGAGGTTGCGTAGCGATACCTAAGGAATCTCCAGGCTGGCCTGAAGACGTTATCCCACTCGCTGTTTACTTGTTGTGAAGCATGGCAGACAGCTCAGGTTTCTCAGGGGAAAGTATTTGGGTGTGAAGTGATGCTGCATTTCCTGGCAGGCATTGGTCTGTTGACTCACATGTTTATACCCACTGTAGGCCTATCTGTCAGACACTGATCCTGGGACAGTTGGTCATGGTTGTATGATTTTTCTCCTGTCATCTACCGCCAATATGTTAGAATACATAGCTTTATGAATGAAGCAAAGACCTCACATAGAACACTATTGTAATTCTACCTAGTAGAGCATTACAGGCTAGATACCGAACTCTAACAAGCCTGTGTAACGGTAGTAAAAAACTTGTTTACCCTGTTGGCCAGTGTTAAAGATACAGCACCTCCCTTAACATACCAGTAGGTGTCCAGTGAAACTGACAGTTGGACATTTACTATACTATGATAAAAGACGAGAGCGACCTCAACAGCGTGTTGGAGACATTAAGAAAAATTGTCTTGTGTTGGCAGCTAGCCAAAACAAGGCACTGTGAGATAGCAGAATTCAGAAAGTTGGAGATACATTTCAGTTATATTAGAAACTGGGTACAACCACTTTAAAACCAACCGCTGGCTCAGAAAAATCTGAAGTGAGATTAAATGTCTTAGATATGGGCCTATTTGGCTACTAAAACACTCGTTGTTGTAGAAACATACACAACTGTGGTAACTGAGTGCCCTGTCCCCCCGTCCAGAGGCTTGGCCAGGCATGGGAAGCCATGCATGTGATAATGAGAGGATGCTCTCTGGCACATTGTTAAATAAAGGTCTCTATGCAAATGTTTTACTTACATAACTAGGTTATCCGGGACATGCATGGCTTCCTATTCTCCCTCCTGGCTCTGCAGCAACCCCAGCAGCTACTGGTTAGCAGGTTAGCATGCCGTGCGGTACTCATTCAGAAAAAGCAGTCTGTTTCTATATGACTGAGGTGATGACCCGAAAAAGCCTTGTACAGTTGGGCTTTTTGGGGGCCAAACCCATTGGAGAAGTTGAGAATTGGAGGCTAAGAGGGAGAGCTCGTCTTTTAGTGTGGAGGTCACTGCCTTAATGTTGCTAGACCCCAGGGACAGTAGCTGCTGCCTTGGCAGAAACTAATGTGGATCCTTAATGAAATAGGAATACTTCAACACACTCCAGTTTCACATCTGAGGAGAATATCTAATATAGATACTAGCCATGCATTTATTTCATCCCCATTTGATTGGATAGTTTGAGTATAGTTGTTTTCGGTTCCTATGGGTTTTCTCTACAGGAATGCACTTTTGTCCTTGATAGTTCTTTAGTCCTCTTTGAAAGGAAATGAATGTAGTTTTCTTTTGTGAACATCGTTTCACTCAACAAGAGGTAGGCCAGAACGTTCTCTCTTTAGAAACCGTTTATTTGGTTTGACGGGTCATATTTGAAATGGATTCAACATGTCAGTTACGTTCAGTACATTCACATACTTCCATGCGATGTGATACCAGGAAGAGGATGTGGTTTACCCCAGTCTCATGGTGGCCCAGTCACAGTTGATGTAGCAGGAAACAAACGATACATTAGGATGTGGATGCGCTAAAGAGTAAGAACCTGTTTTCTGCCTTCAGATGACTCCTACTATTCAGATGTTTAAATGAAGAACGATCACCTAGGCCTTGATCAGCTCCTTGGTTTCTGGGCTGAAGTCGTTGCTTACAAGACGGTTGGGAATTGATGTGAACAACTGGGCTTTTTGCTCTTTTGTGTGAAGCTGTGGGGAAATCCTAAAACAGTGTAACTATGACGACAGGAGAACTTAGCCATGATGTCAATATCCTGCTAAGGTGGATGGGCGGCTATGCTCATTTTTGTTCCTCATTCATCAAGGGGAACACTTTAATTTTTATAACTTGCAAACATTCCGCAGAGGGTGTCATAGGTTGTGTTGCTATGGTGGCAGATTTTCCAATTAGCTTGATGTTGTGTTAGGTACAGGAAATATCTGAAAATTTATATTTTCCAGCTGTGTACAAAATGTCAATGTCATTTCTTATTAGCATGTTTTCATAAGGTAATGAAATGAATCATCCACTGTAGAGTGAATTTCACTAGTCATGTGAAAATATTTTTTGTAATCTACAGTTGATGTCGCAAGTTTCCATACACTTAGGTTGGAGTCATTAAAACTCGTTTTTTCAACCACTCCACAAATTTCTTGCTAACAAACTATAGTTTTAGCAAGTCGGTTAGAACATCCACTTTGTGAATGACACAAGTAATTTCTCCAACAATTGTTTACAGACAGATTATTTCACTTATAATTCACTGTATCACAATTCCAGTGGGTCAGAAGTTTACATACACTAAGTTGACTGTGCCTTCAAACAGCTTGGAAAATTCCAGAAAATGATGTCATGGCTTCAGAAGCTTCTGATAGGCTAATTGGCATAATTTGAGTCAATTGGACGTGTACCTGTGGATGTACTTCAAGCCCTACCTTCAAACAAAGTGCCTCTTTGCTTGACATCTTGGGAAAATCAAAAGAAATCAGCCAAGACCTCAGAAAAAAAATTCTGGTTCATCCTTGGGAGCAACTTTAGTGTCCCAGAGCTTTTTGGAGTTTTTGTTTGAAGAAGCTAGCCTTTGCTTTCCTAACTGCCTGTGTATATTGGTTCCTAACTTCCCTGAAAAGTTGCATATTGCGGTCCTATTCGATGCTAATGCAGTACGCCACAGGATGTTTTTGTGCTGGTCAATGGCAGTCAGGTCTGGAGTGAACCAAGGGCTATATCTGTTCCTGGTTCAACAGTTTTTGAAGGGGGCATGCTTGTTTAAGATGATGAGATAAGCACTTTTAAAGAATAACCAAGCATCCTCTACTGACGGAATGAGGTCAATATCTTTCCAGGATACCCGGGCCAAGTCGATTAGAAAGGCTTGCTTGCAGAAGTGTTTTAGGGAGCGTTTGACAGTGATGAGGGGTGGTCGTTTGACCACAGACCCATTACGGACGCAGGAAATTAGTCGGTGATCGCTGAGATCCTGGTTGAAGACGGCAGAGGTGTATTTGGAGGGCAGGTTGGTTAGAATGATCTCTGAGGGTGCCCGTGTTTACGGATTTGGGGTGGTAGGTTCCTTGATAATTTGTATGAGATTGAGGGTATCAAGCTTGTATTGTAGGATGGCTGGGGTGTTAAGCATGTCCCAGTTTAGGTCACCTATCAGCACAAGCTCTGAAGATAGATGGGGGGGCAATCAATTCACATATGGTGTCCAGGGCACAGTTGGGGGCAGAAGGTGGTCTATAGCAAGCGGCAACGGTGAGAGACTTGTTTCTGGACAGGTGGATTTTAAAAGTAGAAGCTCAAATTGTTTGGGCACAGACCTAGATAGCCTGTCTTACTATCTCTACAGTAGATTGCAACTCCGCCCCCTTTGGCAGTTCTATCTATTTGGAACGGCAGGGTAGCCTAGTGGTTAGTGCGTTGGACTAGTAACCGGAAGGTTGCAAGTTCAAACCCCCCGAGCTGACAAATCTGTCGTTCTGCCCCTGAACAGGCAGTTAACCCACTGTTCCTAGGCCGTCATTGAAAATAAGAAATTGTTCTTAACTGACTTGCTTAGTTAAATAAAGGTAAATAGTTAGGGATGGAAATTTCTGGGTTTTTGGTGGCCAGGATTCAGAGACGGCTAGGACATCCGGGTCTGAATTCACCCAACTTATTGTGGAAAGCTTGTGGAAGGCTACCCAAAACGTTGGACCCAATTTTAAACAATTTAAAGGCAATGCTACCAAATACTAATTGAGTGCATATAAACTTCTGACCCACTGGGAATGTGATGAAAGTAATAAAAGCTGAAATAAATCATTCTCTCTACTATTATTCTGACATTTCACATTCTTAAAATAAAGTGGTGATCCTAACTGACCTAAGACTGGGAATTTTTACTAGGATTACATGTCAGGAATTGTGAGAAACTGAATTTAAATGTATTTGGCTGAGGTGTATGTAAACTTCCAACTTCAGCTGTAAATGATACACAACAACAATGATAAGCCTCATCCCCTGTATCATTCTTTTAGCTTGGTCAGGTTAGAAAGTGTCTCTTTAAAACCCTTAGCCTATATTTTCGGAGTCCTCGCTGAAATCTAATTAACATAATACAAATATCCTCATCAAAATCTGTCTGTTTAAGCTAGAGATCTTTTTTTGCATGGTCTGCGTTTCAAGCCACCGTATCCACCGATATCCTCCCTTCCGCATCTGCGGTGAAAGGTGGCAGAGCTAGAGCGGTGTTTGTTGGACCATGGGACATCACAAAAATTGTTCCTGTTACGAAACGTCTAGCGTCCAAACAGTTTGCCCTACAAACTATTATGATCCTCTATTGACAGATTAGACTCTCACGGACGCCATGGTGCTGTAGGACGCCCACAAGACTTGTCTGAAGGTCCCCGTACCGTTTTATAAAAATGAATGGAAGTATATATCTAGATAGTTTAGTGCCTAAAATAAAATGAATGGGGGAAAAATGTTTTAATAGTTTTTAAAATTACATTGTTTCCTGATCTTTCTTATATCTCTCAGATATAGGACCGACACTTCAGAACAGTCTTCTTTTAGATTATGTTTTTGGGGGGAACTATCTGTTCCATGTATTGAATCTGTTATTCAGTGGGTTTCTATTGTCTAATAGCCTTAATGCCAAATTCAATGTTTCATCCAATAAATGTGTGTATATATTTTTTTTTTCTACAATAAGTGGTCTTAAAAATCAAAATCGACTAGCTAAATAATCCTTAGTATCATCATCTTTAAACAATTCCATATGTTAGCTTAGAACCCCCCCCCCCCCCCCCCCCCCCCCCCCAAGCTTAGAGGGTTAAGACTGTGACCCTCGTTGCAGCAGGCTCTAGCTGTATTGAATTATTAACCAGGCTGCTGTTGTCCCAGGTAACCTTGTGGTAAGCTGGTAACAACACTAAGCTGTTATAACAGGCATGCAGTCACTTTCAAGCTCCGGTGTTGCTCAACCTAGAACTTTACCACCGGTATCAATCATTCCCTCTAGTAGGTCCTTTATCACTTTCTTGTGCTGTTGAGCTTACGAGGTGAACTTTCTCCCAGTACAGTGAAGAGATTGGGGGCCATCCAGTAGCTGCAAATACTAGCTCTTTCTAATTTCTCTTTCTCCTGCACTAACTCTTTCCTCTCACCTGTCCTCTCTGCCCCCTCCTCCTTAGTATCTTTCTCGGCCTTGGTCTTATTTTTCACTAATATCTCCCTCCATTATTTTACACCTCTTCTCTGTACCCCTCTCACCAACTGAATCATGAGATGCAAAGTGGACCAGAGTTGGCCTAGACGTCACAGTTGACACATTATGGAATGGGTTCATGAGAATGTTCCCTTTTTAATGCCAACCGCTAAAGGAGTGGACTCGTGAGAAGTAGGCCATTTTAAATCATGAGAAGTAGGCCATTTTAAATCATGAGAAGTAGGCCATTTTAAATCATGAGAAGTAGGCCATTTTAAATCATGAGAAGTAGGCCATTTTAAATCATGAGAAGTAGACCATTTTAAATCATGAGAAGTAGGCCATTTTAAATCATGAGAAGTAGGCCATTTTAAATCATGAGAAGTAGGCCATTTTAAATCATGAGAAGTAGGCCATTTTAAATCATGAGAAGTAGGCCATTTTAAATCATGAGAAGTAGGCCATTTTAAATCATGAGAAGTAGGCCATTTTAAATCATGTTCTGCAGAGGTCCAATCTAACGTCTTGTAGTTCTGACACTGAAGGACCACAAGCTTGTCTGGAAGTGACTGTTTTTTTTTTAGCCTCCGGCCTGTGGTGTTCTCCTCGGTCAACTAACTGAGGGACCAAGACAGTTGACATAGTTGGTACCCTGTTGCCCACCAGTCTACCTCGTTCTAGACCCATCGCTTTAAAATCCAATCAAATCATGATTTATCTTGCTGATTACAGAATGAGAAAGAGTCTACTTGAGAACATTGTTTTCTGTGAGAACCATGTTCTACTGTGGTCATGGGGGGAACATTCCTTATGAAAAGGACATTTCACTCTGTCTACGGTCTTAGTTCAATTACAGTGATAAAGTAGATTTGTGGTGTTCTCTGGCAGAACTCTGTGCTACATACATTTGTAATGACTTACAACCGGTTCTGAATGAGATGCGGTTTACTTCATCTTCCTTCCCCCTCTCTGCTCGGTCAAATAACATCTCAATGATTTGGGGACTGTAAACATAATTATGGCCAAACATCTGTTCCAAGGGCTAGGCAACCCTGTTCCTAAAGTTCAGCTTGTACTTATTTTAGTACCAACCATATCTGATTCCACCGGTAACCTCATCAACAGTGCTAATTGATCAATATCGGTGACTTAAGATTGACAAGTTTGGACAGGTGCCTGTGGCAGTGACTCATCAAGACCTAGGTGGTAACAGTCGGAAATATGTGTTGGCTGAGCCAAACTTATGGGCTTTCATTGCTCTATTTTTCAGAGGAGGAGTTGAGGAAACTTCGAGAAGAAACCAATATAGAGACACTGAAACATGAACTGGAGAAAGAGAGATCGAAAAGGCTGGACTTGGAACAGAAACTGAACTTAGAAGTTCTCAAAACGAGGTAAGAGGCGTGTGCGCAGACGCTCTACTGCTGGCTTCCGTGTGTCGGCCCCTGTGTGTGTCGGCCCCTGTGTGTGTCGGCCCCTGTGTGTGTGAGCGGAGCGTTCCCGATTTGACTGGAGCGCTGAGCGTGATTTCCAAAGGCTGGAGCGTTGGTCTTCTAGCCCGCTCCAATTTCGCTCCAGTAGCGCTCACATCATGAGCTCAGGGCATGCCCGGCCCAGCGTGCATTTGTAGTCTACTTGTGTGCTGCTACAGCCCCTTGCTTTAGCTACTGTCATGGAGTTCGCTAAATATTTTCATAAAGAAACTGATAAAACACACAGGTGCAAAATCGAAGTGACTTCCGAAGATGAGGACCAAGTGGGGGAGTGCGGTGATGTAATGTCCATAACAAAAGAATCATTGTGGAATCTGAAAAGACAGTTTCTAAAGAAAGGAATGAGGTGGGTAGCTAATTAATAGATAATTGTGTCAATGTATCAAACTATTTATAAACATAAAATCTGTTCTCTTAAGTTCCCTTCATTTTTGTTCTATTATCTATACAATAGGCCGTAATATATTTTTTTTGTCCCAATAGTCCTGGAATATTCCAACTTTGAAGGAGCTTTCCGTTTTGATTGAATTATACAAACCTAGAGGCCTATAAATAATTAAACATGCATCCCTACCCAGCCTGGCAAGCTTGGCCAAAAGGGGTGTTTAGCATCACGAGCGGCTCTACAAGCGTGGAGAGGATATTCTCCACTGCTGGCTGGCTCTCCAGGAACCATCGCATGAGCCTGATGCCACAGACTCTAAAAATAGATTCAAAGGCAAAAATGAGTAATAAGGCATTAAAAAAAAAAAGTGTATTTCATTCAAAATAACTCACAGCTGATATGCACAATTTATAGACCATAATGATTTAATACAACAAAATGTTTTTTAAATGCTGAGCGCTTAATGTCCCTGACTCCTTACCAGCCTCGTGTCACAATGTATGTCTTTGTAAGCTATAGCCTTGAAATAATTGAAATAATATATCCTGAATAATTCATTTGTTTCTTTCTTAGGCTCCTTGTCTGGCTCCTGACCTATTTAGAGTTGATATGCTGTTTAATATGACATGCAGCCTATTTGAAATGATGAGCTCTTCTTACATTCACCTTTTCATCTTTATTATAATACTTTTCATTTGGTTTCAATACTTCAAAACCAAATGGTAGGTATAAGTAGTCACAAAAATAGATGGTTACATTGGGATTTTTAATGAATAGAGCGGGAGTTAATTTTCCTGTGAGTGAGGAGCGGTATTTAGTGGAGCTCCATGAGCGATGAGCGGGATTTACAACCGCTCAACTCAAAATCAAATCAAAGTTTATTTGTCTGTGTGTGTGTCGGTCGGTCCCTGTGTGTGTGTGTGTGTCGGTCGGTCCCTGTGTGTGTGTGTGTGTGTGTGTGTCGGTCGGTCCCTGTGTGTGTGTCGGTCCCTGTGTGTGTGTGTCGGTCCCTGTGTGTGTATGTGTCGGTCGGTCCCTGTGTGTGTGTGTCGGTCGGTCCCTGTGTGTGTGTGTGTGTGTCGGTCGGTCCCTGTGTGTGTGTGTGTGTCGGTCGGTCCCCGTGTGTGTGTGTGTGTGTGTGTCGGTCGGTCCCCGTGTGTGTGTGTGTGTGTCGGTCGGTCCCTGTGTGTGTGTCGGTCGGTCCCTGTGTGTGTGTCGGTCGGTCCCTGTGTGTGTGTCGGTCGGTGTGTGTGTGTTTTTGTCGGTCTGTGTGTGTGTGTGTGGGTCATTCGGTCCCTGTGTGTGTGTGGGTCTGTCGGTCCCTGTGTGTGTGTGTGGGTCGGTCGGTCCCTGTGTGGGTGTTTGTCGGTCCCTGTGTGTGTGTGTGTCGGTCGGTCCCTGTGTGTGGGTCGGTCAGTCCCTGTGTGTGGGTCTGTCGGTTCCTGTGTGTGTGTGTGTGTGTGTGTGTGTGTGTGTGTGTGTGTCGGTCGGTCCCTGTGTGTGTGTGGGTCTGTCGGTCCCTGTGTGTGTGTGGGTCGGTCGGTCCCTGTGTGTGTGTGTGGGTCGGTCGGTCCCTGTGTGTGGGTCGGTCGGTCCCTGTGTGTGGGTCGGTCGGTCCCTGTGCGTGGGTCTGTCGGTCCCTGTGTGTGTGTGTCGGTCGGTCCCTGTGTGTGTGGGTCGTTCTGTCCGTGTGTGTGTGGGTCTGTCGGTCCCTGTGTGTGTGTGTGTGTGTGGGTCGGTCGGTCCCTGTGTGTGTGGGTCATTCGGTCCCTGTGTGTGTGGGTCATTCGGTCCCTGTGTGTGTGGGGGTCTGTCGGTCCCTGTGTGTGTGTGTGTGGGTCGGTCGGTCCCTGTGTGTGTGTGTGTGGGTCGGTCCCTGTGTGTGTGTGTGTGGGTCGGTCGGTCCCTGTGTGTGTGTGTGTGGGTCGGTCGGTCCCTGTGTGTGTGTGTGTGGGTCGGTCGGTCCCTGTGTGTGTGGGTCGGTCGGTCGGTCCCGGTGTGTGTGGGTCGGTCGGTCCCGGTGTGTGTGGGTCGGTCGGTCCCGGTGTGTGTGGGTCGGTCGGTCCCGGTGTGTGTGTGTGTGTGTGGGTCGGTCGGTCCCTGTGTGTGTGTGTGGGTCGGTCGGTCCCGGTGTGTGTTGGTCGGTCCCTGTTTGTGTGTGTGTAGGTCGGTCCCTGTGTGTGTCGGTCGGTCCCTGTGTGTGTTGGTCGGTCAGTCTGTCCCTGTGTGTGTGTGTGGGTCAGTCGGTCCCTGTATGTGTTGGTCGGTCCTTGTTTGTGTGTGTGTGGGTCGGTCGGTCCCTGTGTGTGTGTGTGTGTGTGGGTCGGTCGGTCCCTGTGTGTGGGTCGGTCGGTCCCTGTGCGTGGGTCTGTCGGTCCCTGTGTGTGTGTGTCGGTCGGTCCCTGTGTGTGTGGGTCGTTCTGTCCGTGTGTGTGTGGGTCTGTCGGTCCCTGTGTGTGTGTGTGTGTGTGGGTCGGTCGGTCCCTGTGTGTGTGGGTCGGTCGGTCCCTGTGTGTGTGGGTCATTCGGTCCCTGTGTGTGTGGGTCATTCGGTCCCTGTGTGTGTGGGGGTCTGTCGGTCCCTGTGTGTGTGTGTGTGGGTCGGTCGGTCCCTGTGTGTGTGGGTCGGTCGGTCGGTCCCGGTGTGTGTGGGTCGGTCGGTCCCGGTGTGTGTGGGTCGGTCGGTCCCGGTGTGTGTGGGTCGGTCGGTCCCGGTGTGTGTGTGTGTGTGGGTCGGTCGGTCCCTGTGTGTGTGTGTGGGTCGGTCGGTCCCGGTGTGTGTTGGTCGGTCCCTGTTTGTGTGTGTGTAGGTCGGTCCCTGTGTGTGTCGGTCGGTCCCTGTGTGTGTTGGTCGGTCAGTCTGTCCCTGTGTGTGTGTGTGGGTCAGTCGGTCCCTGTATGTGTTGGTCGGTCCTTGTTTGTGTGTGTGTGTGTCGGTCAGTCCCTGTGCGTGGGTCTGTCGGTCCCTGTGTGTGTGTGTGTGTGTGTGTGTGTGTGGGTCTGTCGGTCCCTGTGTGTGTGTGTGGGTCGGTCGGTCCCTGTGTGGGTGTTTGTCGGTCCCTGTGTGTGTGTGTGTCGGTCGGTCCCTGTGTGTGGGTCGGTCAGTCCCTGTGTGTGGGTCTGTCGGTTCCTGTGTGTGTGTGTGTGTGTGTGGGTCTGTCGGTCCCTGTGTGTGTGTGGGTCGGTCGGTCCCTGTGTGTGTGCGTGTGTGTGGGTCGGTCGGTCCCTGTGTGTGGGTCGGTCGGTCCCTGTGCGTGGGTCTGTCGGTCCCTGTGTGTGTGTGGGTCGGTCGGTCCCTGTGTGTGTGGGTCATTCGGTCCCTGTGTGTGTGGGTCATTCGGTCCCTGTGTGTGTGGGGGTCTGTCGGTCCCTGTGTGTGTGTGTGTGTGTGTGTGTGTGTGGGTCGGTCGGTCCCTGTGTGTGTGTGTGTGGGTCGGTCCCTGTGTGTGTGTGTGGGTCGGTCGGTCCCTGTGTGTGTGGGTCGGTCGGTCGGTCCCTGTGTGTGTGGGTCGGTTGGTCGGTCCCTGTGTGTGTGCGTCGGTCGGTCCCGGTGTGTGTGGGTCGGTCGGTCCCGGTGTGTGTGTGTGTGTGTGGGTCGGTCGGTCCCGGTGTGTGTGTGTGTGGGTCGGTCGGTCCCGGTGTGTGTTGGTCGGTCCCTGTTTGTGTGTGTGTAGGTCGGTCCCTGTGTGTGTCGGTCGGTCCCTGTGTGTGTTGGTCGGTCAGTCTGTCCCTGTGTGTGTGTGTGTGTAGGTCGGTCCCTGTGTGTGTCGGTCGGTCCCTGTGTGTGTTGGTCGGTCAGTCTGTCCCTGTGTGTGTGTGTGTGGGTCAGTCGGTCCCTGTATGTGTTGGTCGGTCCTTGTTTGTGTGTGGGTGTGTCGGTCAGTCCCTCTGCGTGGGTCTGTCGGTCCCTGTGTGTGTGTGTGTGTGTGTGTGTGTGTGTGTGTGGGTCGGTCGGTCCCTGTGAGTGTGTGTGTGTGTGGGTCGGTCGGTCGGTCGGTCCCTGTGTGTGTGTGTGTGTGTGTGTGTGTGTGTGTGGGTCGGTCGGTCCCTGTGTGTGTGTGGGTCGGTCGGTCGGTCCCTGTGTGTGTGTGGGTCGGTCGGTCGGTCCCTGTGTGTGCGTGGGTCGGTCGGTCCCTGTGCGTGGGTCGGTCGGTCACTGTGTGTGGGTCGGTCGGTCACTGTGTGTGTGGGTCGGTCGGTCCCTGTGTTTGTGTGTGTGTTTGTCGGTCGGTCCCTGTGTGTGTGTGTGTGTTTGTCGGTCGGTCCCTGTGTTTGTGTGTGTGTTTGTTTGTCGGTCGGTCCCTGTGTGTGTGTGTGTGTGTCGGTCCCTGTGTGTGTGTGTGTCGGTCTCTATGTCTTGTCCCTGTTAAAAATAGAGCCTCTCCCTTGAGTTGGGTATTGAGAATATGTCAAGAGGCCGAGCCAGGCTGCCAATAAGCATTCATGCACATAGTGACTCCCTCAATACCCTAGCCTCTGTAACACTAAACCCAAAGGTCTCTAATGTCATATGTCTAAGTATAAATCACATCTGTGTCTGTGAAGTCTCAATTTGTTTTATATGGAAAAATCCCTCTGTGTCAATCCTTTGAAGGCTAGAAAAAACCGTTAAGATGACGTCTCATTTATTTTCTTTTGTGATCACTGATAAGTGAAACCAATATTGTTATGAATCATTTTGCATTCACCTGTCTGGCACAATAATGTCTCAATAAGGTAATGTGTTTTTCTGAAGCCACGGTTAATGCTCTACCTACTACTAATGCTTTGTCTCTCCTGTTCCTAGATCAGAAGATTCCGCACCACAGCCACCCAGAGCAACACCTGCAGCTCCCACAGCCAACAGTACAGGTCAGCCAGAAACGGGTATATACTGTACACAGCTAAAGATACGCACAGGTTATTAGAATCATGACCGACGAGCTCATTCACAAATCTTTAGAATGTCTGTCATTAGACAGAGGCCACCAGCGCCTTAACACTCCACCTCGCTCACCTTTTCAAATTCACATGACCTGTCTAATAAGGCCTCGGAATGGAGAAGAGTTGGTGTGACTCATCTCATCTTTTCAGCTCTCTGAACCTCAGGGATCGGCTTCTCTGTGTGGGAGTTATAGTTGAAGCGATGTGCTTTTCTTAGCCTCTCCGCTCACTACCCATCAAAAAACCATCTCTCGCCTCTCTGTCTGTGTGTGTGTGTGTGTGTGTGTCGGTCACTTACGCTGGTGTGTGTGTGCAACACGCAGCACAAACAGGAAGTGTGTGTAAGTAGGAGTGCTCCAGTGAAAGTGTGGGGACAGGAGGAAGAGGAATGTGTGATGAATTGCATCCCTCTCTCTCTCTCTGTAGGGAATGTCACACATTTCTATAAGGTGTATGAATGTGGCTGTGGAACATTTGCCTTTCTACTCCCCTGTGGCCGTGCTCAAATCCAGATTTTCTCACACCAGGGTTCTCCACTTAATTCAGTCAGCCTGGTTTTCAAATTAGGCTTTCTTTGTACTTCTAGTGACTGCTTCAACTCCTTAAGTGGGTATTGTCCCTGCCCCACAAGAAATAGGCTAGTATGGTTCATACAAATGCATTATGTAGGCCTACTGCAAGCTGTAGCTTTTTAAAACGTTGTAGTGAATAAGATGTTTCACCGTATGGAGAATGTCTGGGACTGTCTGGGACTGTCTGGGACTGCCCTAGAAATGACATTTACCTGAAAGCCCTAACTACAATGGTTGCTTACTTTTCTTGTCAGACAACCTATTCAGGTATTTGCTATTCTCGGAAACCCAGAACAAAAATCTGGCGTAATTGCGTCAGGTTAGATTTATGAGATAAGATACTAATGACACTAGCAAAGTCTCCACCACCTTAAACAGAAACCCTCAGCCAAAGCATGGGCCAAATGTCCCATTTCTAAAACCAAAAGATGCGAACACCTGAGAAATTGTGACTTGTCCAAATGATCGGTGACAATCTTTTGGGGTCTCGGGAACAAACTTCCTTGTTATTCGTCGCATCCCATATTGACAGACGCTACAATACCATCCTATGTTATGCCTTTGTCTGTCCACAAGAGATTTAAGTATACTGAACAAAAATATAAACACAACATGCAATCATTTCAAAGATTTTATGAAGTTGCTGGATATTGGCGGGAACTGGAACACGCTGTCGTACACGTTGATCCAGAGCATCCAATACATGCTTAATGGGTGACATGTCTGGTGAGAATGCCGGTCATGGAAGAGCTGGGACACTTTTAGCTTCCAGGAATGGTGTACAGATCCTTGAGACATGGGGCCGTGCATTAGCATGCTGAAACATGTCATGGCGGCTGATAATGGCACGACAATGGGCCTCAGCATCTCGTAACCGTATCTCTCTGCATTCAAATTGCCATAGATCCGCTGTGTTCATTGTCAGTAGCTTATGCCTCCCCATACCATAACCCCACCACCGCCATGGGGCACTCTGTTCACAACGTTGACATCAGCAAACTGCTCGCCCACACAACACTATACACGTGGTCTGCGGTTGTGAGGCCGGTTGGACGTACTGCCAAATTCTCTAAAACGACATTGGAGGTGGCTTATGGTTGAGAAATTAACATTCAGTTCTCTGGCAACAGCTCTGGTGGACAATCCTGCAGTCAACATGCCAATTGCATGCTCCCTCAACTTGAGACATCTGTGGCATTGTGTTGAGACAAAACTGAACATTTTAGTGACCTCATTACAAGGTGCCCCTGTGTAATGATCATGATGTTTAATCAGGTTGTTGATATGCCACACCTGTCAGGTGGCTAGATTATCTTGGAAAAGGAGAAATGCTCATTAACAGGGATTTAAGCAAATTTGTGTACACAATTTGAAAGAAAAAATGGAACAATTCTAGGATCTGTTATTTCAGACCATGAAACATGGGACCAACACTTTACATGTTGCATTTATATTTTTGTTCAGTGTATTTTCAGATGTAAGAATTCAGTGTGCGGCCTTATGCTTGACCTCAGACGTAAACACTTTAACCGTTTGTCATGACTCTCCAAAACCCACCACCATAGTCTCGGAAATCCCAGACCGATGTTAACATTGTGGGAGTTGGGAGGCTACCCGTCTGCCTACTGTAGGAAGACTGACCACCACATTGCTCGTCCACTCAGCCACTCTTAATTCTTCTATATTCCAAACAGGGAGGCTGTGGTGCAGATTTTAACGGTACACATGTGAGGTGTCTAAGGGGAATAAGCAGTGTTGTCTATTTTAATTGGGTGTGATGTCGGGCTGCTATTCATTTGAATTAGGTGTCTGGTAGAGAGCTGTTAGTTAATTGGTTCCAGAGACACTAGTGATAATTCAGCATGTGGTGAGAGAGAAGGGTGTTCGGATAAACTTTGATGCAGATTAAGAAATACTGATGTAACTGAAATAACTTCGGCCTGACCAGAATAACACAGTGGTGTGGTAATTTAGGCCTGACCAAAATAACACAGTGGTGTGGGAACTTAAAATAACACAGTGGTGTGGTAACTTAGGCATAACCAAAATAACACAGTGGTGTGGTAACTTAGGACTGACCAAAATAACACAGTGGTGTGGTAACTTAAAATAACACAGTGGTGTGGTAACTTAGGCATAACCAAAATAACACAGTGGTGTGGTAACTTAGGCCTGACCAAAATAACACAGTGGTGTGGTAACTTAGGCATAACCAAAATAACACAGTGGTGTGGTAACTTAGGCCTGACCAAAATAACACAGTGGTGTGGTAACTTAAAATAACACAGTGGTGTGGTAACTTAGGCCTGACCAAAATAACACAGTGGTGTGGTAACTTAGGCCTGACCAAAATAACACAGTGGTGTGATAACTTAGGCATAACCAAAATAACACAGTGGTGTGGTAACTTAGGCCTGACCAAAATAACACAGTGGTGTGGTAACTTAAATAACACAGTGGTGTGGTAACTTAAATAACACAGTGGTGTGGTAACTTAGGCCTGACCAAAATAACACAGTGGTGTGGTAACTTAGGCCTGACCAAAATAACACAGTGGTGTGGTAACTTCGGCCTGACCAAAATAACACAGTGGTGTGGTAACTTCGGCCTGACCAAAATAACACAGTGGTGTGGTAACTTAAAATAACACAGTGGTGTGGTAACTTAGGCCTGACCAAAATAACACAGTGGTGTGGTAACTTAGGCCTGACCAAAATAACACAGTGGTGTGGTAACTTCGGCTTGACCAAAATAACACAGTGGTGTGGTAACTTAGGCCTGACCAAAATAACACAGTGGTGTGGTAACTTAAAATAACACAGTGGTGTGGTAACTTAGGCCTGACTAAAATAACACAGTGGTGTGGTAACTTAAAATAACACAGTGGTGTGGTAACTTAAAATAACACAGTGGTGTGGTAACTTAAAATAACACAGTGGTGTGGTAACTTAAAATAACACAGTGGTGTGGTAACTTAAAATAACACAGTGGTGTGGTAACTTAAAATAACACAGTAGTGTGGTAACTTAAAATAACACAGTGGTGTGGTAACTTAAAATAACACAGTGGTGTGGTAACTTCGGCCTGACCAAAATAACACAGTGGTGTGGTAACTTAGGCATAACCAAAATAACACAGTGGTGTGGTAACTTAAAATAACACAGTGGTGTGGTAACTTAAAATAACACAGTGGTGTGGTAACTTAAAATAACACAGTGGTGTGGTAACTTAGGCATAACCAAAATAACACAGTGGTGTGGTAACTTAAAATAACACAGTGGTGTGGTAACTTAGGCATAACCAAAATAACACAGTGGTGTGGTAACTTAGGCCTGACCAAAATAACACAGTGGTGTGGTAACTTAAAATAACACAGTGGTGTGGTAACTTAGGCATAACCAAAATAACACAGTGGTGTGGTAACTTAGGCCTGACCAAAATAACACAGTGGTGTGGTAACTTAAAATAACACAGTGGTGTGGTAACTTAAAATAACACAGTGGTGTGGTAACTTAAAATAACACAGTGGTGCGGTAACTTAAAATAACACAGTGGTGCGGTAACTTAAAATAACACAGTGGTGCGGTAACTTAAAATAACACAGTGGTGTGGTAACTTAAAATAACACAGTGGTGTGGTAACTTAGGCATAACCAAAATAACACAGTGGTGTGGTAACTTCGGCCTGACCAAAATAACACAGTGGTGTGGTAACTTAGGCATAACCAAAATAACACAGTGGTGTGGTAACTTAAAATAACACAGTGGTGTGGTAACTTAAAATAACACAGTGGTGTGGTAACTTAAAATAACACAGTGGTGTGGTAACTTAGGCATAACCAAAATAACACAGTGGTGTGGTAACTTAGGCCTGACCAAAATAACACAGTGGTGTGGTAACTTAGGCATAACCAAAATAACACAGTGGTGTGGTAACTTAGGCCTGACCAAAATAACACAGTGGTGTGGTAACTTAAAATAACACAGTGGTGTGGTAACTTAAAATAACACAGTGGTGTGGTAACTTAGGCATAACCAAAATAACACAGTGGTGTGGTAACTTAGGCATAACCAAAATAACACAGTGGTGTGGTAACTTAGGCCTGACCAAAATAACACAGTGGTGTGGTAATTTAAAATAACACAGTGGTGTGGTAACTTAGGCCTGACCAAAATAACACAGTGGTGTGGTAACTTAAAATAACACAGTGGTGTGGTAACTTAAAATAACACAGTGGTGTGGTAACTTAGGCATAACCAAAATAACACAGTGGTGTGGTAACTTAGGCATAACCAAAATAACACAGTGGTGTGGTAACTTAAAATAACACAGTGGTGTGGTAACTTAAAATAACACAGTGGTGTGGTAACTTAAAATAACACAGTGGTGTGGTAACTTAAAATAACACAGTGGTGTGGTAACTTAGGCCTGACCAAAATAACACAGTGGTGTGGTAACTTAAAATAACACAGTGGTGTGGTAACTTAAAATAACACAGTGGTGTGGTAACTTAGGCATAACCAAAATAACACAGTGGTGTGGTAACTTAGGCATAACCAAAATAACACAGTGGTGTGGTAACTTAAAATAACACAGTGGTGTGGTAACTTAAAATAACACAGTGGTGTGGTAACTTAAAATAACACAGTGGTGTGGTAACTTAAAATAACACAGTGGTGTGGTAACTTAAAATAACACAGTGGTGTGGTAACTTAAAATAACACAGTGGTGTGGTAACTTAAAATAACACAGTGGTGTGGTAACTTAAAATAACACAGTGGTGTGGTAACTTAAAATAACACAGTGGTGTGGTAACTTCGGCCTGACCAAAATAACATAGTGGTGTGGTAACTTAGGCCTGACCAAAATAACACAGTGGTGTGGTAACTTAAAATAACACAGTGGTGTGGTAACTTCGGCCTGACCAAAATAACACAGTGGTGTGGTAACTTAGGACTGACCAAAATAACACAGTGGTGTGGTAACTTAAAATAACACAGTGGTGTGGTAACTTAGGCATAACCAAAATAACACAGTGGTGTGGTAACTTAGGCCTGACCAAAATAACACAGTGGTGTGGTAACTTAGGCCTGACCAAAATAACACAGTGGTGTGGTAACTTAAAATAACACAGTGGTGTGGTAACTTAAAATAACACAGTGGTGTGGTAACTTAAAATAACACAGTGGTGTGGTAACTTAGGCCTGACCAAAATAACACAGTGGTGTGGTAACTTAAAATAACACAGTGGTGTGGTAACTTAAAATAACACAGTGGTGTGGTAACTTAAAATAACACAGTGGTGTGGTAACTTAAAATAACACAGTGGTGTGGTAACTTAGGCCTGACCAAAATAACACAGTGGTGTGGTAACTTAAAATAACACAGTGGTGTGGTAACTTCGGCCTGACCAAAATAACACAGTGGTGTGGTAACTTAGGACTGACCAAAATAACACAGTGGTGTGGTAACTTAAAATAACACAGTGGTGTGGTAACTTAGGCCTGACCAAAATAACACAGTGGTGTGGTAACTTAGGCCTGACCAAAATAACACAGTGGTGTGGTAACTTAGGCCTGACCAAAATAACACAGTGGTGTGGTAACTTAAAATAACACAGTGGTGTGGTAACTTAAAATAACACAGTGGTGTGGTAACTTAGGCCTGACCAAAATAACACAGTGGTGTGGTGCTCACAACATTTGATGCTACTACAAGTATAAGTCGGGTAATGTTGAGTTAAATGTTGAGTTGGTCAAATGTATTTCCATTTCAAACAACATGATTATTTCCTACAGTATAGGCAGCGGTCACCAACACTAGTCCTGGAAAGGATGTGCAGGCTTTTGTTGCAACCCAGCTCTAACAGACTTGATTCAACAAAACGAGGTCTAACAATATCCAATCGGTTCCTCTGCCTCTGCAGACAAGCAGAAGGAGACCATGTACTCGCGGCTGCAGACGTGGCTGTACGACCGGTTTGGAGCGTACATCGAGGACTTCCGCTTCCAGCCGGAGGTGAACACAGTGGAGCCAGATGAGCCGCTAAGCGCTAAGAGGTGAGAACTTCCCCCATAACCACAACGACCTCAGACAACCAATGCTTTCCCATTGAGAAATGATGTACTCTAGATTCTGACTTCATCATTTCCTCTGTAATTGCTCCCCTCGGCCTCTCTCCTCTTGTTTGATCAGCGTGGACGACCAGCCAGCCACTGTAGTCATCAGGTTAACCGGCTCAAAGGACACAGTACATGCTGCTTAGAGAAGGGTCATAAACCTGATGGCTTTGTAATGGGCCTAGAGTCTGTCAGCATGCTATTCATCAGCACCCACCGTAAAGTAGCCAGTCATGATGGGAACTACTGTCCTCATGAGCTCACCCTGATGTCTGATTGGCCTAATATTATAACCTACAGCCAATCCCAGGGCTTTCAGCACAGCAGAAGTTGTAACCATGGTGTTATGGAAGTGGGAGGATTGTCTGACCCCTGGTGGTGGGTTGAGGGCATTGCAGCTGGCCTTTTTTTTTGTTCTTTGATTTTTAGGACTGATTAAGGATCAGCTCTCCCTACACAGTTCATACAGTGACCTTGTTGAGTGGAACTGCACCAACTGGCCCCGTGTCAGTTTTTAGGGCTCCGGTTCTTTCTCCAATTCTCAGTCCTCTCCTGAATGACGTAGACTGGAGTCATGGGGATTCGTACTGAATACAAGTACAATGGACAGAGGGGTGAGAGAAAGAGAGAAGGAAGAGAGGGAGAGAACACTGTGTTCACCATGCCTGTGGAGTCATGGGTAGCCTGACTCAAACTATCCTGGCTGTAATTTTATCCAAGTACATATTAGATGGTAGAGAGGGAGGGAAGAGAAGGAAGGAGCATTCATTGTGCACCAGTTGAAATGGCCTTGATGTTAGTTTTGGAGGCTGAAAGAGATGGGGAGATGGGATAGAGAGGCAGACAAAAATACCTTCTGAGACAAGAGATTCTTCCAGGCACCACATATTTTCTCATGAATGGTGCCTAAATGCAGCAAGATCATTTTGTACTTTTTCTCCACCAAAACAGATCTGGTTCTGTTTGTGCTTGTCTTACATTGTTTATGCTTTTGTCATGCAGAGTTCTAGTTGAATCAAACTCCCTTTCTCTTGTCCCCTGTCCTCAGATTGACTGAAAACATGAGACGACTCAGTAAGTACTGTACATTTAGTGGACAAAATGTAACAATCACACTCTGTCAGGGGTATCTTGACGAATATTCTGAAATATAATCAGAATCAGAATATGAAAAATGTGTTTGTAGTAATAAATAGATTTTTGTCTGAGTCTCTGATTGTGCTTTAATGGTCAATACTTTCTACTCCTCTGTAGAGCGAGGTGCCAAACCTGTCACTAACTTCAAGAGGAACCTTTTTGCCTTATCCAGCTGGCACTCCGTGTATACGTCAACCTTTGCCTTCATTGTGAGTGTGCACACGCACACACACACTATCACAGCGTATGAAAGATCCCAGCAATGAAGATCAATATCTCTGTGTGTGTGTGTGTGTGTGTGTGTGTGTGTGTGTGTGTGTGTGTGTGATATATATTTGTATATATATATTATATACATGTATATATATTTGTTTATAGATTTACATTAACATTTCTCTCTTTATTGGCATCTGCATGAGTACAGTATATAATATCTATTGCATAGTAACGAGATGACCATACTTGGTATGGGTTATAGACTAGCGATGGTAGATTGTGTGACCTGTTCTCCCCTCCCCCACTCCCTCTCTGTTTTCCACAGATCTATGTGAATGCAGCGTGGCACGGTTGGGCCATCCCCTTGTTTCTCTTCCTAGCCATTCTCAGGCTGTCCTTGAATTACCTCATTTCCAGGTAGCTTACCTCTTTGCAATGTGCATCACCTATTGTCCAGTGGAACAATTAACAATCTGCTTGTGAAATGAGTCAAACATGTTTCTCTCCGCTTTCTTCTCAGAGGTTGGAGGATCCAGTGGAGTATTGTGCCGGAGATCTCTGAACCTGCGGTAAGAAGTGTATGATGTAAACCTCTTTTGGGAAGGGGGTCCAATTTGGGGGCACTGGGTGTTACCAGAACAATTTCTGCTTTGGGGGGGGGAATAGTTTTTGATGTAACTTTCCTCTTTTCCCAGGATCCACCAAAGGAGGATCTGACTGTTTCAGAGAAGTTCCAGTTAGTTCTTGATGTTGCTCAAAAAGCACAGGTGAGCTGTGATCATGTGATTTGATCATGTCTTCACCTTTTGATTTAGAAAGGGCGAGAGATGGGCTCCCAAGTGGCGCAGCGGTCTAAGGCACTGCATTGCCGTATTAGAGGCGTCACTACAGACCCTGGTTCGTTCCCGGGTTGTATCACAACTGGCCGTGATCGGGAGTCCCATAGGGTGGTGCACAATTGGCCCGGTGTTGTCCGGGTTAGGTTTGGCCGGGGGGCTTTTACTTGGCTCATCGCACTCTATCGACTCCTTGTGGCGGGCGGGGAACCTGCAGACTGACCTCGGTCGTCAGGTGAACAGTGTTTCCTCCGACACATTGTTGGTGCTGGCTTCCGGGTTAAGCAGGCGGGTGTTAAGAAGCACGGTTTGGCGGGTCATGTTTCAGAGGATGCATGCCTCGACCTCCCAAGCCCTTTGGGGAGTTGCAGCGATGAGACAAGATCGAAATAGGGGAGAGAAAAAAAATAAGAAAAAGTGCGAGAGGTGTCACGATGACGTCTACTTTGTAATGTGAGGTGTTGCTCTCTTAAGCTGGTGTGCTGTTTTCACAAATGTGTGTGTTCTTCACAGAATCTATTTGGAAAGATGGCAGATGTCCTGGAGAAAATAAAGAAGTGAGTGACGTGTTTGTGTGTTTGTGTGTGTGTGTGTTTCCAGTTTATTTAAGGTTGTTAACCAACTTGTTTCACACTTTGTATCCTTGTGTGCCCCTGTGTTTCAGCCTGTTCATGTGGGTGCATCCTGAGATCACTCAGAAGCTCTACATCGGTCTGTGGGTGGCCTTCATCTGCTCCTGTCTCCTACCCTACAAACTCATGGGCTTCATGATGGGTTGGTACAATATGTAAAACCCTCGCATGACCTGAGATCAAAACATCCTCCATGGTTATTGTCTGACCCTGCTGGTCATCTGTTAACGTTTGAACTTCTTGAATAATGTCCTCTTAAATCTCTACCCGGCACAGCCAGAAGAGGACCGCTCAGAGCCTGGTTCCTCTCTAGGTTTCGTTCTAGGTTCCTGTCTTTCTAGGGAGTTTTTCCGTGCTTCTGTATTGCTTGGGTATCTGTAAATACATTTGATTGATTGAGTGATTGACTTGCCACTATACCTACCCAGTGATGGCCCCAAGCACTAAGAAAAATACAGGGAAAAAATATGAATGGAGAGATCCTCGTGATCCATGGAGGTGTTATCTCCTCTCATCCCTTTTCCTTGTGCCACCTCTCATCCCTTTTCCTTGTGCCACCTCTCATCCCTTTTCCTTGTTCCACCTCTCATCCCCTTTCCTTGTGCCACCTCTCATCCCCTTTCCTTGTGCCACCTCTCATCCCTTTTCCTTGTTCCACCTCTCATCCCTTTTCCTTGTTCCACCTCTCATCCCTTTTCCTTGTGCCACCTCTCATCCCTTTTCCTTGTGCCACCTCTCATCCCTTTTCCTTGTGCCACCTCTCATCCCTTTTCCTTGTGCCACCTCTCATCCATTTTCCTTGTTCCACCTCTCATCCCTTTTCCTTGTGCCACCTCTCATCCCTTTTCCTTGTTCCACCTCTCATCCCTTTTCCTTGTGCCACCTCTCATCCCTTTTCCTTGTGCCACCTCTCCAGGGCTGTATGCAGGGATCAAGTTCTTCATCATCGACTTCCTGTTTAGGAGCTGTCCCAAGCTAAGGGACAAGTATGACACGCCCCACATCATCTGGACCAGCCTGCCCACAGACCCCCAGCTGAAGGAGCGGGGGGGCGCCACACTGTCCAGACGGGTATGTCTCAGACTCTATACTGTTATATGTAATACATGTACAGTTGAAGTAGGAAGTTTACATACACTTAGGATGGAGTCATTCAAACTTGTTTTTCAACCACTCCACAAACGTCTTGTTAACAAACTATAGTTTTGAAAAGTCGGTTAGGACACCTACTTTGTGCAAGACACAAGTAATATTTCCAACAATTGTTTACAAACAGATTATTTCACTTAAAATTCACTGTATCACAATTACAGTGGGTCAGAAGTTTACATACACTAAGTTGACTGTGCCTTTAAACTGCTTGGAAAATTATGTTGTGGCTTTAGAAGCTTCTGATAGGCTAATTAACATCATTTGAGCCAATTGGAGGTGTACCTGTGGATGTTTTTCAAGGCCTACCTTCAAACTCAGTGCCTCTTTGCTTGACATCATGGGAAAATCAAAAGAAATCAGCCAAGACCTCAGAAAACAAATTATAAACCTCCAAGTCTGGTTCATCCTTGGGAGCAATTTCCAAATGCCTGAAGGTACCATGTTCATCTGTACAAACAATAGTATGCAAGTATAAACATCATGGGACCACGCAGCCGTCATACCGCTCAGGAAGGAGACGATTTCTGTCTCCTAGAGATGAATGTACTTTGGTGCGAAAAGTGCAAATCAATCCCAGGAGAACAGCAAAGGACCTCGTGAAGATGCTGGAGGAAACAAAAGTATCTATATCCACAGTAAAACAAGTCCTATATCGACATAACCTGAAAGGCCGCTCAGCAAGGAAGAAGCCACTGCTCCAAAACCACCATAAAAAACCAGACTACGGTTTGCAACTGTACATGGGGACAAACATCGTACTTTTTGGAGAAATGTCCTCTGGTCTGATAAAACAAAAATAGAACTGTTTGGCCATAATGACTGTTGTTATGTTTGGAGGAAAAAGGGGGGGCTTGCAAGCCGAAGAACACCATCCCAATCGTGAAGCACGGGGGTGGCAGCATCATGTTGTGGGGGTGCTTTTCTTCCAGAGGGACTGGTGCACTTCACAAAATAGATGGCATCATGAGGTAGGAAAATGATATTGATATTTTGAAGCAACATCTCAAGACATCAGTCAGGAAGTTAAAAGCTTGTTCGCAAATGTGTCTTCCAAATGGACAATGACCACAAGCATACTTCCAAAGTTATGGCTTAATGACAACAAAGTCAAGGTATTGGAGTGGCCATCATAAAGCCCTGACCTCAAGCCTGTAGAAATTTGTGGGCAGAACTGAAGAAGCATGTGTGAGCAAGGAGGCCTCCAAACCTGACTCAGTTACACCAGCTCTGTCAGGAGGAATGGGCCAAAATTCACCCAACTTATTATGCGTAGCTGGTGGAAGGCTACCAAAACGTTTGATCTAAGTTAAACAATTTGAAGGCAATGCTACCAAACACTAATTGAGTGTATGTAAACTTCTGACCTACTGGGAATGTGATGAAAGTAATAAAAGCTGAAATAAATCATTCTCTCTACTATTATTCTGACAATTTACATTCTCTTAAAATAAAGTGTTGATCCTAACTGACCTAAGACAGGGTATGTTTTACTAGGATTAAATGTCAGGAATTGTTAAAAACTGACTTTAAATGTCGTTGGCTAAAGTGTATGTAAACTCCCGACTTCAACTGTATCTTTCTGTATTGTGTACAAAACATCAGGAACACTTTCCTAATATTGAGTTGCACCCCCTTTTGCCCTCAGAACAGCCTCAATTCCTCGGTGCATCCACTCTGCAAGGTGTCGAAAGCGTTCCACAGGGATGCTGGCCCATGTTGACTCCAATGCTTCCCACAGTTGTGTCAAGTTGGCTGAATGTCCTTTGGGTGGTGGGGCATTCTTGATACACACACTGTTGAGTGTGAAAAACCCAGCAACGTTGTTGTTCTTGACAAACCGGTGCGCCTGGCACCTAATAGCATACCCCGTTTCAAAGGCAACTTTTCTCTTGACCATTCACCCTCTGTATGGCACACATACACAATATATGTCTCAATTGTTTCAAGTTTCAAAAATCCTTCTTTAATCTCTCTCCTTAATCTACACTGATTAAAGTGGATTTAACAAGTGACATCAAAGGGATCATATCTTTCTCCTGGATTCACCTGGTCAGTCTGTCATGGATAGAGCCGGTGTTCCTAATGTTTTGCCCACTCAGTGTTTATGTGCATAGGTGCACACCAGTGGAGGCTGCTGAGGAGAGGACGGTGCATAATAATGGCTGGAACGGCGTAAATGGAGGGGCATCAAACCATGTGTTTGATACCGTTCCACCTATTCCGCTCCAGTCATGACACGAGCCCGTCCTCCCCAATTAAGGTGCAACCAACCACTTCATATTGATGTGTGTCATTGTCACAGTTCCTCCCTATTCATGTGGGTGTTCACAGCAGCTGGGACTGTGGGATCCCTCATGTCAATGTCTGATCTCCTGAGTTTTCTGTTTCTCCCTCTCAGCTGTCTGGGTATGAAAAGGTAGGGCTACCTAGTGTGCACTTTGGTTCTTGTGTGCCTGTGTGTACGCCACCATCACCTGTGTGTGTGTGTCATTAGCGATGAGCTGCATTCCAAATGGTCCCCTTGCCCATTTGGAATTCAGTAGTAGAGCCATGATAACTGTGTGGTAACTGTGAGTGTGAAGGATCAAAATGTGCCCCGTAGTTTAAACATATGCATCTACCACAGTGCTGTTGGAAGTAATATTTGCCGTGTTTAACCAAAGTTGAACTCATAAGAGTTTACCATAATGGTGTTTTGAATATACAGTGGCAGTCAAAAATGTGGACACACCTACTCATTCAAGAGTTTATCTTTATTTGACTATTTTCTACATTGTAGAATAACAGTGAAGACATTCTCTCAATCAGCTTCATGAGGTTTTGGCCTAAGTTACTTTTGACTGGAACTGTTTGATCTGTTCTCAGACACTTTCAGAAGGAACCCTATATTCAAAGTGTGTGTGTTTGTGTGTGGTGAGGAAGTAACTGGTAGAAACTGCTTATGTGTTTTGGAAAGATAGTGGTTCATTAATAGTATTTGTAGTTTGTGGCAAAAGTTTAGTTCCTAGTGCAATATCTATCATAATATCATACCTACTCTCTCATAAAATCACATATAATTATTACAGGTTGTTTTATATCACTTATCAATAGTTATCTATGTTTTCCAGTGTGTGTATTCTGGAGAAATGTACTAAAAATGATAAGCCCGTCTCACTATCTTCCAGTCTTTTTGACGCGTTTCATTCTTTACTGTGAAAGATTATGGTCCCGTATGAGTTCATGGCTTCATGCCTTGCATGAGACACACCACAACCCTATCATTCACATCTCCATAAGCAAGGCACCCAACGCGCTCTACAAGCACCCCAGCCAATATACACTGCTTCCCAAACAACTGCTCACCTGAGTAAGCTTTGATTGATGCTGATGTCAAAGCCAAGCTGCTGGTTTGAGAGAGTCTGCTATAATACACATGCGCTGCTTGGGTTTAGCTAATTCTCTATTTCCTGGTCTAACATGCTGCCCTCTCTCCTCCGTCCATCCCTCTCTTCCTCCGTCCATCCCTCTCTTCCTCCGTCCATCCCTCTCTTCCTCCGTCCATCCCTCTCTTCTTCCGTCCATCCCTCTCTTCCTCCATCCATCCCTCTCTCCCTCTGTCCTTTCCTCTCTCCCTCTGTCCTTTCCTCTCTCCCTCTGTCCTTTCCTCTCTCCCTCTGTCCTTTCCTCTCTCCCTCTGTCCTTTCCTCTCTCCCTCTGTCCTTTCCTCTCTTCCTCCATCCTTTCCTCTCTCTCTGTTACTCTTTTAGATTCAGCCGGCGGTAGCTCGTGGGAGCCTAGGGACAGGCCTAGCATGCGGTACCAGTCTAGAGGAACAGACTGGCAGGGTCTACAATACTAAGAAGGGTTCTTTCCACGAGGTCTTCAATCTATCCGAGGATGAGCGCCCTCTAGCAGGTTGGTAGAGCGCCGCAGAATAAACCTCAGCAGTGACAGCTACATTGTGCCTGGCTAGCTTCCTCCCCTGTTACATGTTGACTCTGTTTCCATAGTCGATGATGAACTTAGTGTTTATTTGTTGTGTTATGTTGGGGCAGTGCAAGCTGTGAAACCATTAATATTGACTGTGTGTTGGCAGTGGCGACTTTTGCGTGTGTCTTGATTGGTTTTGTTTGCAGTGTGTGAGAATGGCTGGCGATGCTGCTTGATCAACAGGGACAGGAAGAGTCCCACTGACTACATCCGTAATGGGGTGCTCTTTGTCACTGAAAAGTAAGCCATCTACTGCCAATACCTAGCTGTCACGTGTAGAAATCACACTTGGCATCATGTTGTATTAGTTTGTGTGTTCAGGTGTATTATATTGGCCCACTTCTTCATGCTTATTATGTGTTTTCTATCCATCACCAGCTACCTTTGCTTTGAAAGCTCAAGCTCCAGGTCAAACTCCTCTAAAAAGAATAAAGTCATCAAACTGATTGACATCACTGATATTCAGAAGGTGGGTGTCTTCATCTTTGCTCCACCTTCTGTCCAATATCTCAATTCATTGGTTTCTAAAAATGTACTTCTGCAGTAGAATGTAAATGTTTATCTGTGGATTTTTTGTCCCACAGTACAAAGTCTTGTCTGTACTGCCTGGGTCTGGAATGGGAATCTCCATAGCTACACCGTCCACCCAGAAGGTAGGAACACTTATGGACAGTCTATTTTAGACCATGTTTTCTCTCTATTTAGGTCTGGTACTGTTGGTCAATATACTATTAATAAGTTGATCTGTGATCTTCCACCCTCCTTTCCTCTCGGCTTGTCACTCTACATCTGTCTACTTGTCTACCTCTTCCTTTATTTCTCTCTCTCAGCCGTTGGTGTTTGGTGCCATGATCCACAGGGACGAGGCCTTTGATGCCATCTTCACACAGTACATGAAGACGGCGACCATGACTACAGCCATCAACCCTGATACCTAACAAACCAAGATGGCTGCCTTCACCAGGGACTTCCTTACTGACACAGAGACATAGCTATGTAGTACACCGAGAGCCACCACTGCTACTGGCCATTTATTACATATGAAAATATGTTAAGCTAGTATCCATGCCAAGGTGGTGGATTCCTCCACCAAGCCAGGGAGCCTTGGCACATAGATTAGCATGTGAATATGGTATCCACTTGATCTGAGGCCTCGTCCATCACTATAGAGCCCAAGGTCTTTCTATCCTCTCGCTGATGACTCAAGCTCCTCATTGGGTCTAACTAAGGAACTACGACTCCTGGACCCGCCCACCATTGCTGCCTCCTGCCTCCTATTGGTTGGGTCGAGGCTGTTGTGTCAAGGGATAGAGCCACACTTGGTTCTTGTTTAGCTGTTTCTCTGCACTGAGGTTTTCAGTGTGTCACAGGAGGTTGGTGGCACCTTAATTGGGGAGGAAGGGCTTGTGGTAATGACTGGAGCAGAATCAGTGGAATGGTATCAAATACATCAAACACATGGTTTCCATGGTTTCCAGGTATTTGATGCCATTCCATTTGCTCCGTTCCGGCCAGTCTTATGAGCCGTTCTCCCCTTAGCAGCCGTGTGTGTGTGTGTGTGTGTGTGTGTGGTGGTTATACATTTGTCATCTATTGTGCTGTTTCAGGAGGAGGCTGGATCTCCTTGTCTGTCTGACAGGATTGTCTGTCACTCCCATAGTGTGTATCGCATGCACATTGGTGCCCATTGCTCCACTGAATGCCCTCCGCTTCTGCCTTCAATAGGATTGATTTTGATTGATATAGATATCACTGGTGGCCTTGCACAGGTCTTAGGCTACACATTTTTTAAATGTCAGTTAACAAGTGCACCAGAAACCACGCCTTGTTATGTTAAAAAATAGTGCTCACGTTTATGAAAACCTCAAGCCTTCATGTGCCCCAGTTAATGATATTTTAGTAGAATTTCATCAAGAGCCTTTATTTTGAGGGATGGAACAGGAATAATGTATAGATGGGCAGCTAAAAGCCTGGGGAATGCTGGAGATATTGTAGGGAATAACCTTCTCTCACACATTTGTGTCTTGTTAAAGGAAAGGTATGGATTTACATGTACATGTTAAGGAGTCATGATGCATTCATACGCACCACATAAACATGACATAGTATTTCTGAAGCCTTAGAGTGTGTTTATTATGTAGATCAGTATGTGATTTATAATATGTGACATTCTACATGTACCTAATTGGCTTAGTAAAACCATGTAGGTGTTATGGAGTGTTTTTTGGAATGTGTTGCGAGAACTTTATTGGACAGATTACATGTAAAGCAATACCAAAACAAGCTATTTCCAAAAAGCAGAAGCCTTTTCTACACTGCCTTGTTCAACCACTCAATGAAGCCTTCTCTAATCTTCTCACAGGTGTAGGTCAGGATTCAAACCAATGAGGCACTGTACTTTTTGCTTTCCATTAATTCTGAGGTGTAACTTCACGGAAATTGCCATTGGATCACGAATCTACACGTTCTTAAAATGTATTTTTTTAAATTTCGACAACTTAAGTGCAGTGTAATATCGGTAATTTGTGCTAGTTTGAATCACGATCCGAAATGGTAATGGTAGTGGAAATGGTAGTAACACTTCATTTTGGGTTTTGACACCAAATGGTAGAGGGGTTTGAAGTAAACGCTTAACTATGTTCTAGCTGAACACATACTAGTGACTCTATCTAACTGGACATTTTCTGTTTGATGCCTTTAGTGTACGTTTCTTTAGGCGTATGTACAGGATACATGGTATACACCGTCCAACAAAATGCTGACTTGCAGATTCCTTCTCGACAATGCAACAACAATAAATCATTTAATATATGAATACAAACATGAAGTAAATGTCCCAGTAGAATAGATTAAACATTTGAGCATAAGTATAATGCAGGAAGGCACCATTTTTAGTCCAATGTTGACACATGTTTTGGGGAAGGGGGGATTGGGTGGCAAGCGTTTAAATTGTGCAGTACGCCAGGGTGTGTCAAACTCATTTTGCCCCGGGGGTCCGCATTCTGTCTTCAACGAGGTCTGGAGGGCAGCACAGAATAAATAAATAAAAATCCTCGCTCTCAAAATCTGCAAAAAATAAACCTCTATCCATCGTTTTGGGAAATTCCGATGCTCCCTGACGGTCTGGCTTTCATTTCAGTGATTTATTAGCAAGTTGGATACAGTCAAGAAACTGTATGTAGGTCCATTATCATTCCTACACAGTTTCAATTTGGTTTTAGTCATCTAAAAGAATATTGAATTTGTTGTCCCCCGCATCCCAAAAATGGTTTGACATCCTTGGTCTATATCTAGTAACTTAGGTCTTTCACTCTCCAAGCCTCTCCAGGAAGTTAGATATATATACTTAAAGGCCCAATGCAGCCATTTTTATATCAATATCAGGGTAATAATTAAGTTTCTTACTCTTAATAGATTTCCAATAGAAATAGGTAAAAATTGCTTTAGCAGCAAACTTTCTCTAGCAAGAATTTTTCTAGGACTGCCTGAGAGTGGTCTGAGTCGTTTGTTTTCAATTTAAAATGGTAAGAAGTAAACCAAAATAGCTTCTTAGCTAAGATACATTTTTCAAGCAAGAACATTGCTAGACTGTCGGAGTGGGCTGGGGAAAACTGAAAACTAGCTGTTATTGTCAGAAAGGTTTGGAACTATTTGTTATTGATCTATTAATCATTTTGCCTCATGGTGATGTCACCATGGAAAGCTGATACTTGCCCATGCAAACCTGCTGATTAGAGGGTCCTGTGTAGATTGTATTTTCAACCAGCAACTATCAGGAAATAATATTAATCACATTTGTTCTGGCTTTAACAGTGTTATTTGATATAAAACAAAATCTGAAAAACTGAAAGTTGACTGTACTGGGCCTTTAAGAAGCACAGAATGTACAGATTGTATTTTTTGTTGTTGGCCAAAATGTTTATTTTACTGCTTCTCATTTTGTTTTGCCCTATAACTGTACTGTTTACAGAGGTTTAGTTCTAAATTCCACTGCTTTCGGCCAGTTTGATTCCTTGTGAGACTGAGGGTATGAAGACTGGGTCGGTAAATCTTGTGATGGAGAACGTTTGTGTGCTGATAACCCTAAGTGGTCACATGTTTAAACTCACCTTTTTTTTTTTTGCGCATATGCAGATGTTTAGTAAAGTATTCCATTTTTATATTTTCCATCTTCCTGTCACAACTGTCTTGTGCTTTTACTTCTAAAAATGAAAAAATGCCACCTGCTGCTGAAGAGAACAGATTTTGCTTCTCCTCTTCCTCTCTGATATCATCCAGTATCTATCTTTGGCAGTAACACGCAGGTATTTATGCTAATTAGGCCAATCAAAGACTTATGCAACACTATGCAACACTGTTTGCAAGAGGAGAGTGAATTGAAAGGTGTCATTTCGTGGAGTCATGTTGCTAACAAATCTGTGTGAATCACCGCTCTGTCTGAACAATGTCAGTTTATGGCATGGCTGTCAACTGGAAGATGGAAAGTCATCATTACTGTGTTCCCAAACCATCAACAAGGTGTTGTAAAAAAAAAAAGCCCTCGTTGACTCCTCTTCATCAATTGTTAACTCTCAGTATGATGGCAATGGCTTCACCAAGTCCTCTGGTAGGTTAGGTGCAGTTTCTGCAGCATTGCAGTGCTTACCTACCATGTCCTTTACAGTGGTTCAGGAGGTTTGTGAACCTGTATACATTTTCAGAGAAGGATGGACATTGTCTCTATAGTTCTGTATCAGAGGTGCAGAGATTGTTTAAACCACTCAAAGGCTTGCACACTGCAGTGCTAATCATGTTAACCAAGTATTTATTTTAACTGTAAATTCTTGTTGGCACATTTTTCATAATACTTCCCAATCCATTTACCTGTTTTAGGAAAGATTACTGCTTAGTTGTGAATACTTTGTAATCTGCGGTGTCCACTGACAAATGATTTTATATATGAAATAATGTAATATATAAATCCCTCATTTTTTTAAAAGAATATAATGTTTATTGTAAAATGTTATGTACATTATTTAAGTAAACCAATTTAAAGTATTGATTTTTGGGCATTTTCTTTAGTTTCTCAGTAACTTTGTTTCACAGTTCAAAGTTGGCTATGTGTTGCTTATTCATTTCTTTAGCCCTGTGATCGGGATGCTCCCTTGATCTTGGGGGGGCATATCGTACTGCACTTGCAAAGTTTGGGAAGCACTGGGTCAAGACTAGGTCTGTTGCGGTGACTATATTACCCGCAATCATGAGTCATGACTGCATTAAAATTCCACGTCACCGTGACTCAATGTTCATCTTTTATGCACTCTGTGCATGCGTTTTTGTAGTAGGCCTGCCTAACTTGCTAACTACCATAAGGTCCTAACGGCCTGGTACTCAGGGCTCTATTGTCCCTCTAAAAACTCTGACATCAATGCAAATGCAGTCGAAAGTCACATAGAAAATAGTACAGGTGGAAAAAATATCCTTGAATGAGTAGGTCTGTCAACTTTTGACTGGTAGTGTGTGTGTGTGTGTATATATCACACAGTATACTCTGCATGCATGTGGTAGGCAGAGTTGCAAAGAAAAAGCCATATCTCAGACTGGCCAATAAAAAGAAAAGATGGGCAAAACAACAGACACTGGACAGAGGAACTCTGCCTAGAAGGCCAGCATCCTGGTGTCGCCTCTTCACTGTTGACTTTGAGACTGGTGTTTTTCGGGTACTATTTAATTAATGTACTTGTCCTCTGTTCTCAAACTACACACTCTAATGTACTTGTCCTCTTGCTCAGTTGTGCACCGGGGCACTCCTCTTTTTATTATGGTTAGAGACAGTTTGTGCTGTTCTGTGAAGGGAGTAGGTCACAGCGTTGTACGAGATCTTCAGTTTCTTGGCAATTTCTCTCATGGAATAGCCTTCATTTCTCAGAACAAGAATAGACTGAGTTTCAGAAGAAATATCTTTGTTTTTGGCCATTTTGAGCCTGTAATTGAACCCACAAATGCTGGTGCTCCAGATACTCAACTAGTCTAAAGAAGGCCAGTTTTATTGCTTCTTTAATCAGGAAAACAGTTTTCAGCTGTGCTAACATAATTGCAAAAGAGTTTTCTAATGATCAATTAGCCTTTTAAAAGATAAACTTGGATTAGCTAACAACACGCTATTGGAAAACAGGAGTGATGGTTGCTGATAATGGGCCTCTACACCTATGTAGATATTCCATTAAAAATAAGCCGTTTCCAGCTACAATAGTCATTTACAACATTAACAATGTCTACACTATATTTCTGATCAATTTGATGTTATTTTAATGGACCAAAAATGTGCTTTTCTTTCAAAAACAAGGACATTTCTATTTGACCCCAAACTTTAGAACGTGTGTGTGTTGAAGTAGGAAGTTTACATACACCTCAGCCAAATACATTTAAACTCAGTTTTTCACCATTTCTGACATTTAATCCTAGTAAAAATTCCCTGTCTTAGGTCAGTTAGGATCACCACTTTATTTTAAGAATGTGAAATGTCAGAATAATAGAGGGAATGAATTATTTCAGCTTTTATTACTTTCATCACATTCCCAGTGGGTCAGAGGTTTACATACACTCAATTCATATTTGGTAGCATTGCCTTCAAATTGTTTAACTTGGGTCAAACATTTCGGGTAGCCTTCCACAAGCTTCTCACAATAAGTTGGGTGAATTTTGGCCCATTCCTCCTGACAGAGCTGGTGTAACTGAGTCAGGTTTGTTGGCCTCCTTGCTAGCACACACATTTTCAGTTCTGCCCACAAATGTTCTATAGGATTGAGGTCAGGGCTTTGTGATGGCCACTTTTTTTTTTTTTTGAAAATTGAAATTTGCTATCATAAGTGTTAGCAACACCTCCGCCTTTGCGGGATGCGCGGGGGTCACTAATGTGACCAGGAGGTGAGGCCTCATTTAACACAGTAAATTCATCAGGCTTAAGCCATGTTTCAGCTAGGCCAATCACATTGACTATAACTCCCTTGGAAGTGAGGGATCTAACATTAAGTAGCCCTATTTTTAGATGTGAGGTATCACAATCTTTTTCAATAATGGCAGGAATGGAGGAGGTCTTTATTCCAGTGAGATTGCTAAGGCGAACACCTCCATGTTTAGTTTTGCCCAACCTAGGTCGAAGCACAGACACCATCTCAATGGGGATAGCTGAGCTGACTACACTGACTGTGCTAGTGGCAGACTCCATCCACTAAGCTGGCAGGCTGGCTAACAGGGTGCAGGCCAGTCAGCACCCTATCTCATTGTGGAGCTAGGGGAGTTAGAACCCTGTCTATGTTCGTAGATAAGGCTTGGTCCCATTTGTGGATGAGTGCCAGAAAGAGGGCCAATTATCTACACATTCTTATCTTTTGGGAGGGGTAGAAAACAGTTTTCAACCAGCGATTGAGTTGTGAGACTCTGCTGTGGAGCTCATCATTCCCCCTAACTGGGAGGGGGCCAGAGTGAATTACTCAATGCCGACACATTTTTCTAGCTAATTTACACGCTGAAGCTATGTTGTGCTCTGACTGTTTGTTTCATCCTAACACCGTTGGTGCCGACGTGGATAACAATATCTCTATACACTCTGCACTCGCCAGTTTTAGCTTTAGCCAGCACCATTTTCAGATTAGCCTTAATGTCGGAAGCCCTGCGCCCTGGTAAACAGTGTATGATCCCTGGATGATTCGTTTTAAGTCTAATACTGCGAGTAATGGAGTCGCCAATCACTATTGTTTTCAATTTGTCAGAGCTAATGGTGGGAGGCTTTGGCGTTTCAGACCCTGTAACGGGTGGATGAGAGACCAGAGAAGGCTCGGCCTCTGAGTCGCTGCTTAATGGGGAGAACCGGTTGAAAGTTTCTGTCGGCTGAATGAGCGTCACCGATTGAGCATTCGTACAGCATTTCCTTCCAGAAGCTATGAGAAAGTTGTCCGGCTGCGGGGACCGTGCGAGGGGCTTTATACTACTATCTGTACTTACTGGTGGCACAGACGCTGTTTCATCCTTTCCTACACTGAAATTACCCTTGCCTAACGATTGCAACTGAAGCTGGGCTTGCAGCACAGCTATCCTCGCCGTAAGGCGATCGTTCTGTGTATTATGAGTACAGAGACTGCAATTAGAAGGCATCATGTTAATGTTACTACTTAGCTTCGGCTGGTGGAGGTCGTGTCGGACCATGTCCAGATAAAACATCCAGAGTTAGAAAGTTTAATGAAAAAAGTTGATTGAGGGGAAAAACTAAAAATATAAACGGTAATTAAAAGGTGAAAACCGTGAAGTTGGCAGGAAGCAAAGTAAGGTTAGCAATAAAACGCACAGCAGCACGTAAAAAGTCTACAAAACATCATCACCATGTCGAATTAACAAATTGTCAGCATTTAAAAATGTACCGGCACTTAATTTTTCCATCCGCCTGGCCTTGACTTTAGTCGCACCTCAGAATTAGACGTTAATCCATGTTTCCCAAAAGTCACATTTTGAAGTTGTTGCAAACGTCAAATTTCTAAGTGTCTAAGGTTTGGCATTAACTCTGAATGGTTAAGGTAAGGTGTTATTATATGTTATATGTTATTATCTATGAACTAAAAAAGGGGGACAATTCCGGTTTCATGTATTTAGTCTAACAGGCACATTGTGATACAGAGAAAACAACTATATTACAGAAACACTACAGACAAGACAGAACTGTCCGATCTGAACAGTGGTCCTGGTAGTCTGGGTAGAATAAGAGCAGAAGAGAACATGAGTAAAACTGAAGAAACAGACAATAGTATATGTGAAATACTTAACAGCATTATAAAGAAATAAGCCGATGATGTGATTGGTAACTACATAATATACTTATACCAATCTAATCTATATATTTCTCAGAAGAATGTATCTTCTTCAGGATTGCTCTGTCTTTGGCCAGCTTCTCCATGAACTCCTGGCAGGGGAGCCAGCCGCACCAATGTGTCGGAGGCTACACCGTGCACCTGGCAACCTTGGTTAGCGCGCACTGCGCTCGGCCCCCGCCACAGGAGTCGCTGGTGCGCGATGAGACAAGGACATCCATACCGACCAAGCCCTCTCTAACCCGGACAACGCTAGGCCAATTGCACCCATATATCTTACAATATCTGACTACTACTGGCAGCAGCTTTACATGTCCATGATTGGATGCATCAATGGACAGGGACACAAATTCAACTTGGTCTAGGTCCTGTGTTACCAAAGTAGTTGCCCATGGTGCTAATACGTAACTCACTATGGCTTCACATTTTGTCCTAGCACATGTAAACTTCTGCTCATAAAGCTTTCGTGACAGTTGTGCTGTGCAGTCCATAGATCAGTAACTATGACCTTGTCGCATAGTGTGGTATGCAAAGACACCCTCCTTCACAGCTAAATCATATTCTTCTTGGGAAGGCTCTACCTTCTTGAAGAATGTGGTGACAGAGGGCATACCAACACGGCCAATCAGAGAGGCTTTATGCTTTTTCGTCTGCTGATGTTCTACCACTGCCGTTCTTCCCCCGCTGCCAATTGAAATGAGGAATTGCAAAGGGTGCAGTTAACCATTCTATCGTCTTGACCTTAGCATATACAGTGCCTTGCGAAAGTATTCGGCCCCCTTGAACTTTGCGACCTTTTGCCACATTTCAGGCTTCAAACATAAAGATATAAAACTATATTTTTTTGTGAAGAATCAACAACAAGTGGGACACAATCATGAAGTGGAACGACATTTATTGGATATTTCAAACTTTTTAAACAAATCAAAAACTGAAAAATTGGGCGTGCAAAATTATTCAGCCCCCTTAAGTTAATACTTTGTGGCGCCACCTTTTGCTGCGATTACAGCTGTAAGTCGCTTGGGGTATGTCTCTATCAGTTTTGCACATCGAGAGACTGACATTTTTTCCCATTCCTCCTTGCAAAACAGCTCGAGCTCAGTGAGGTTGGATGGAGAGCATTTGTGAACAGCAGTTTTCAGTTCTTTCCACAGATTCTCGATTGGATTCAGGTCTGGACTTTGACTTTGCCATTCTAACACCTGGATATGTTTATTTTTGAACCATTCCATTGTAGATTTTGCTTTATGTTTTGGATCATGGTCTTGTTGGAAGACAAATCTCCGTCCCAGTCTCCGGTCTTTTGCAGACTCCATCAGGTTTTCTTCCAGAATGGTCCTGTATTTGGCTCCATCCATCTTCCCATCAATTTTAACCATCTTCCCTGTCCCTGCTGAAGAAAAGCAGGCCCAAATCATGATGCTGCCACCACCATGTTTGACAGTGGGGATGGTGTGTTCAGCTGTGTTGCTTTTACGCCAAACATAACATTTTGCATTGTTGCCAAAAAGTTCAATTTTTGTTTCATCTGACCAGAGCACCTTCTTCCACATGTTTGGTGTGTCTCCCAGGTGGCTTGTGGCAAACTTTAAACAACACTTTTTATGGATATCTTTAAGAAATGGCTTTCTTCTTGCCACTCTTCCATAAAGGCCAGATTTGTGCAATATACGACTGATTGTTGTCCAATGGACAGAGTCTCCCACCTCAGCTGTAGATCTCTGCAGTTCATCCAGAGTGATCATGGGCCTCTTGGCTGCATCTCTGATCAGTCTTCTCCTTGTATGAGCTGAAAGTTTAGAGGGACGGCCAGGTCTTGGTAGATTTGCAGTGGTCTGATACTCCTTCCATTTCAATATTATCGCTTGCACAGTGCTCCTTGGGATGTTTAAAGCTTGGGAAATCTTTTTGTATCCAAATCCGGCTTTAAACTTCTTCACAACAGTATCTCGGACCTGCCTGGTGTGTTCCTTGTTCTTCATGATGCTCTCTGCACTTTTAACGGACCTCTGAGACTATCACAGTGCAGGTGCATTTATACTGAGACTTGATTACACACAGGTGGATTGTATTTATCATCATTAGTCATTTAGGTCAACATTGGATCATTCAGAGATCCTCACTGAACTTCTGGAGAGAGTTTGCTGCATTGAAAGTAAAGGGGCTGAATAATTTTGCACGCCCAATTTTTCAGTTTTTGATTTGTTAAAAAAGTTTGAAATATCCAATAAATGTCGTTCCACTTCATGATTGTGTCCCACTTGTTGTTGATTCTTCACAAAACAATACAGTTTTATATCTTTATGTTTGAAGCCTGAAATGTGGCAAAAGGTCGCAAAGTTCAAGGGGGCCGAATACTTTCGCAAGGCACTGTAAATGGAAATTCTCTCATCATGTTGTCATTAAAATGACATTTCCATTTCTTGGAAATAGCCATTGTACCTCCTCTGTCTGCTCTTCTTCACTCTCCTTGTGTCACTTCTTACTCTCAACTTTTTTCTTCTCCTCCAATCTTTCTCCTCCACTTTTCGTCACTCGTCTCCCTCTTTTTTCCTTTCCTTCTCTTTTTACCTTTCCTCCTCACTCCTCCTCCTCCACTCTCCTCGCTTCACTTTTTTTACTCCATTAATCTTTCCTTCTCCAATCTTTAATAATAAATAGTACACTATTAGATAAAATACTTTGGTTAACAGATTCCCATTGCTTGCCTCATTTTTATATTTTATCTAAAACAAATGGTTTGCAATAATAAATTGGCAGGCTCTGCAGGCTTTCCTCCTCTATCTCTTTCACTCTTCTTCCTATCCAGTCTTCCTCCTCTCCACTCTCTAACAGAAAATCCATGAAAATGTCAAAATATATTTTCACACTACTTATAATGCCAAACCATTAAAATTGTAATCTACAAATAAATATTCTCAAAATTAATTAAAATTAATTTAATATAATCATATTTTCAAAATAGCCCGTCCACTACATGTTAATTTTTTTTAACCTAGCTACCATGACAGTAGCTGGCTAACCTAGCTAGATAACTTAGTCGACATAGGTTATGCTAGCTAACATTAGCTATTTAAAACCTTAGATGCTCTGCTTTATATCTAAATAATAAATTGTGACATTATAGCATCATTAGCTAGTATCTCAAATTAGTGTAACTTTGTTTGTTTGTGGTGTTGTTGTGGATACACTTGCTAGCTTCTGGCTGAGTTTTCCACAGCAGTTTTCTTTAAAACTAACTCGAACAAGTAGTTAGAAGAGTGAAGCTGCTGTAGCAAGCAGCCCCCTCTGCTGGACCAGCCAACGAGAGCATACAGGTCACAGTGGTGGGTAGGAAATGGGTCTTTGGTGACAAAACAGATGGCACTGTGATAAACTGCTTCCAATTTGCTGAGTAGAGTGTTGGAGGCTATTTTGTAAATGACATTGCTGAAGTCAAAGATCGGTAGGATAGTAAGTTTTATGAGGGTATGTTTGGCAGCATGAGTGAAGGAGGCTTTGTTGCGAAATAGGAAGCCGATTCTAGATTTAATTTTGGATTGGAGATGCTTAATATGAGTCTGGAAGGAGAGTTTACAGTCTAGCCAGACACCTAGGTATTAATAATTGTCCATATATTATAAGTCAGAACTGTCCAGAGTAGTGATGCTAGTCGTGCGGGCAGCGATCGGTTGAAGAGCATGCATTTCATTTTACTAGCATTTTAGTAGTTGGAGGCCACAGAAGTAGTGTTGTATGGCATTGAAGCTTATTTGGAAGTTTGTTAACACATTGTCCAAAGAAGGGCCAGATGTATACAGAATGGTGTCGTCTGCGTAGAGGTGGATCAAAGAATCATCCGCAGCAAGAGCGACATCATTGATGTATACAGAGAAAATAATTGGCCCGAGAACTGAACCCTGTTGCACCCCCATAGAGACTGCCAGATGTCCGGACAACACGCCCTCCAGTTTGTCACACTGAACTCTATCTGAGAAGTAGTTAGTGAACAAGGCGAGGCAGCAATAAGAATAAGGTGATTGATCGCGTCGAAAGCCTTGGCCAGGTCGATGAAGATGGCTGCACAGTAATGTATTTTATCGATGGCGGTTAAGACATCGCTTAGGACCATGAGCGTGGCTGAGGTGCACCCGTGACCAGCTCGGAAACTGTATTGCATAGTGGAGAAGGTACTGTGGGATTCGAAATGGTCAGTGATCTGTTTGATAACTTGGCTTTCAAAGACTTTAGAAAGGCAGGGCAGGATGGATATAGTTCTGTAACAGTTTGGGTCTAGAGTGTCTCCCCCTTTGAAGAGGGGGATGACCGCGGCGGCTTTCCAATCTTTAGGAATCTCAGACGATACGAATGAGGGGTTGAACAGACCAGTAATACGGGTTACAGCAATGGCGGCGGATCATTTTAGTAAGAGAGGTTCCAGATTGTCTAGCCCAGCTGATTTGTAGGGAACCAGATTTTGCAGCTCTATCAGAACATCAGCTGTCTGGATTTGGGTGAAGGAGAAATGGGGGGGGGGGGCTTGGGCCAGTTGCTGCGGGGGGTGCAGAGCTGTTGGCCGGGGTTGGGGTAGCCAGGTGGAAAGCATGGCCGCCGTAGAGAAATGCTTATTGAAAATGGATTTATGGGTGATGACAGTGTTTCCTAGCCTCAGTGCTGGGAGGAGGTGTTCTTATTCTCCATGGACTTTACAGTGTTCCAAAATATTTTGGAATTAGTGCTGCAGGATTCAAATTTCTGTTTGAAAAAGCTAGCCTTTGCTTTCCTAACTGACTGTGTATATTGGTTCCTGACTTCCCTGAAAAGTTGCATATCGCAGGGACTATTCGATGCTAGTGCAGTAGTCCACAGGACGTGTTTGTGCTGCTCTAGGGCAGTCAAGTCTGGCTTGAACCAAGGGCTATATCTGTTCTTAGTTCTACATTATTTTGAAAGGGGCATGATTATTTAAGATGGTGAGGAAAGCACTTTTAAAGAACAACCTGGCATCCTCTACTGACGGGATGAGGTCAATATCCCTCCAGGATACCTAGGCCAGGTCGATTAGAAAGGCCTGCTCGCAGAAGTGTTTTAGGGAGCGTTTGACAGTGATGAGGGGTGGTCGTTTGACCGTGGACCCATTAAGGATGCAGGCAATGAGGCAGTGATCACTGAGATTTTGGTTGAAAACAGCAGAGGTGTATTTAGAGGGCAAGTTGGTCAGGATGATATCTATGAGTGTGCCCATGTTTACGGATTTGGGCTTGTACCTGGTAGGTTCCTTGATCATTTGTGTGAGATTGAGGGCATCTTGATTAAATTGTAGGACAGCCGGGGTGTTAAGCATATCCCAGTTTAGGTCACCTAGCAGAATGAACTCTGGAGATAGATGGGGGGGCAATCAATTCACATATGGTGTCCAGATCACAGCTGGGAGCTGAGGGGGGTCTATAACAAACGGCAACAGTGAAGGACTTATTTCTGGCCAGATGGATTTTTAAAAGTAGGAGCTCGAACTGTTTGGGCATGGACCTGGATAGTATGAACTCTGCAGGCTATCTCTACAGTAGATTGCAACTTCACCCCTTTTAGCAGTTCTATCTTGACAGAAAATGTTGTAATTGAGGATGGAATTTCCCAAATTTTTGGTGGCCTTCCTAAGCCAGGATTCAGACACGGCTAGGACATCAGGGTTGGTGGAGTGTGCTAAAGCAGTGAATAAAGCAAACTTAGGGAGGAGGCTTCTGATGTTAACATGCATGAACCCAAGGCTTTTACGGTTACAGAAGTCAACAAATGAGAGCGCTAGGGGACACACACGGCCTGGCTTAACCTCTACATCACCAGAGGAACAGAGGAGGAGTAGTTTGAGGGTACGGCTAAAGGTTATAAGAACTGGTCATCTAGTGCATTTTTAACAGAGAATAAAAGGAGCAGATTTCTGGGCGTGGTAGGATAGATTCAGGGCATAATCTACAGACAATGGTAGGGTACGAGTACAGTGAAGGTAAACCAAGGCATTGATTGACGATGAGAAAGGTTGCATCTCTGGAGGCGCCAGGTAAGCTAGGTGCGGTCTCCCCATGTGTGTGGGCGGTGGGACAAGGGGGATATCTGAGGCATGTTGAATGGGACTAGGGGCTCCACAGTATAATAAAACAATGAGAGCTACTTTAAACAACAGTATACAAGGCATATTGACAGAGAGAGGCATAAAGCAATCACAGGTGTTGATTGGGAAAGCTAAGACAACAACGGGTAAGACAATAAAGGGTAAACAGCTAAGACAACAACAACTGATAAATGATGATGAATGGGCAGAGAGGGTCAGTTAGCTACACACAGGGCCTGAGTTCAAGGCTGGGGCCGACAGATAAACAAAATTAAGTACCGTGTTAATGAACAGTCCAGCAGGCATCAGCTGTGTAGCCGAGTGATCATGGGGTCCAGTGAGCAGCAATAGATGAAACAGGGAGCCATTTGGTAGTCGTTACTACCAGCTGGTGCCTGAGCTAAAGGTAAAGACCGCTAACAATGACTAAATAGCTAGTAGCTAATTAGCTGGCTAGCTTCTGTTGTAGCTTCTGATGGAGGTTCCAGTTATAAGGTCTAAAAAAAATAGCAGCTTCGAACCACATTGGGTGAGGCGTGTTGCCGTAAGGTATGTTTAATACCGAAAATGGAAAAAAGAGATTGAAATGTATACAAAAAGCAAAACAAACTCAATATTTACACGGGACAAAAACAAACACGTCTTACTGCTACGCCATCGTGGATGTCTCACTTGAATGTGACAGCACCCACGTCATCTCCTGACGTCCTCAGACATGGATGGATGTCGAATACTGACTTCTTTCACAGGTGACCTGGCAGCTGTTTTCATGCATCAACGGTTAGATGGAGATGTGATTAGTGAAAGGACACTTTTCTTATAAAACATACAGGATAACACTACTGAATAATTCAAACGAACAATATTAAACTCTTGAATAATATCAAATCAAAATGTATTTGTCACATACACATGGTTAGCAGATGTTAATGCGAGTGTAGCGAAATGCTTGTGCTTCTATTTCCGACAATGCAGTAATAACCAACGAGTAATCTAACATAACAATTCCACAACTACTACCTTATACACACAAGTGTAAAGGGATACAGAATATGTACATAAAGATATATGAATGAGTGATAGTACAGAATGGCATAGGCAAGATGCAGTAGATGGTATCGAGTAGAGTATATACATATGAGATGAGTAATGTAGGGTATGTAAGCAAAGTGGCATAGTTTAAAGTGGCTAGTGATACATGTATTACATAAAGATGGCAAGATGCAGTAGATGATATAGAGTATACTATACACATATACATATGAGATGAGTAATGTAGGGTATGTAAACATTATTGAGTGCCACTGTTTAAAGTGACTAGTGATATATTTTTTACATCAATTTCCATTATTAAAGTGAGCTGGAGTTGAGTCAGTATGTTGGCAGCAGCGACTCGATGTTAGTGGTGGCTGTTAAACAGTCTGATGGCCTTGAGATAGAAGCTGTTTTTCAGTCCCTTGGTCCCTGCTTTGATGCACCTGTACTGACCTCGCCTTCTGGATGATAGTGGGGTGAACAGGCAGTGGCTCGGGTGGTTGTTGTCCTTGATGATGTTTATGGCCTTCCTGTGACATCGGGTGGTGTAGGTGTCCTGGAGGGCAGGTAGTTTGCCCCCGGTGATGCGTTGTGCAGACCTCACTACCCTCTGGAGAGCCTTACGTTTGTGGGCGGAGCAGTTGCCGTACCATTCGGTGATACAGCCCGACAGGATGCTCTCGATTGTGCATCTGTAGAAGTTTGTGAGTGCTTTTGGTGACAAGCCGAATTTCTTCAGCCTCCTGAGGTTGAAGAGGCGCTGCTGCGCCTTCTTCACCACGCTGTCTGTGTGGGTGGACCAATTCAGTTTGTCCATGATGTGTACGCCGAGGAACTTAAAACTTGCTACCCTCTCCACTACTGTCCCATCGATGTGGATAGGGGGTGCTCCCTCTGCTGTTTCCTGAAGTCCACAATCATCTCCTTTGTTTTGTTGACGTTGAGTGTGAGGTTATTTTCCTGACACCACACTCCGAGGGCCCTCACCTCCTTACAACAAACCAGGCTTCATTTTTATCAATATCATGGAAAATCCTTGTGGTAAAAGCAAATTGGGACTAAAAACGGGGGTATAAGTGAATTCTCTACAGAGGGGCAAGGAGCTGTTTTATATGGAAGCTCATACCCGCCACCAAATATAAAGGCTCATGATATGATTTGTCAATGTGCACAATTAGTCTGAGCTTCAGTCTGATCAACTGTAACCTACTGATAACAACCACAGCTGCAGGTACTGTAGCCTAGAGTAGCCTATGCATCTGATCCCATCTGGGCCTGGCCAGGGGTAACGTAACATCATGCTTTTATAGCCTAAGCTATGTATTTCCATCTTAAAATGGGCCCATTTGTGTTCTGAGAAAATGTGATTTGGTTTATATTCAAACTTCAGGTAGCTAGGCAACCTACACCTTTTTAATCCAAAATTATAAACTGGAATGAATCAATCAACACAACAGTTGTTTCTTTTTTTTAAATAATTCAGATGAACAAGTACAAGATTGCTGTGGTTTGACAGGGTTTAATGTTTTCATCCTCCCTAGAGCCAGGAGTTTTTCCAAAAGTAAAAAACAAGCTAAATAATCTGTTCCAGTCATAGCCCATATAAAATCGTTCTTTACAGCTGATTTATTACTATGTCATACGCTACAACTAGGTTTTGGAGTTGGTTAGGTTAGCCTGCTACTGTCACACCCTGATCTGTTCCACCTGTCTTTGTGATTGTCTCCACCCACCTCCAGGTGTCACCTGTTTTCCCCATTATTCCCACGGTATTTATTCCTGTGTACTCTGTTTGTCTTTTGCCAGATTGTCTTGTTTTGTCAAGTCAACCAGTGTGGTTTTCCGTGCTCTTGCGTCCTCCCAGTTCTGACCTTTGCCTGCCCTGACACCGAGCCCGCCTGCCTGACCATTCAGCCTGTCTGCCACTCTGTACCTCCTGGACTCTGACCTAGTTTATGACCTTTTGCCTCTCCACGACCTGTCTCTTGCCTGCTGCTTGTTTTGTAATAAATATCAGACTCGAACCATCTGCCTCCCGTGTCTGCATCTGGGTCTCCCCCTGTAGCGTAGTCAATCCCCCCACTCTGGGACCTGTGGAGCCCCTCTAAAATCACAACAAGATGTTAAAAATATTAGGAAAATGTTTACATTTCAGCTGTTTCACAAACATTTCAATACTATTACCTTTTATACTGTAGGAGTGTTGGCTCATTATTTCAACTCTCCTGCTTCGAGGGGGGAAACTATCTCAGGAGGTAGTGTTCGAGACGTAGCACGTACCCGACTTTACATTTGAGTAATATGTGTAGCCGACGGTATTTTTACGAAAGAGGCCATTGTGCTTGCTTAAGCCACGTTCACGTCCTAGACGGAACTAGAAAGCTTGGACATTTCCGACTTGCTAACCTAGGTGGACAAGTCAGATCCCGAATTTCCCACTTGGGAGGTACCATGATCAACCAATAGAAAGTTCTACTCAAATAACGTAAATTCATTTTAATTCCTAGGTTCCTAGTTCCGACAATCGCTTGCGCTTATAATGACTCTAATTTAAGGCGCCAGGTTTCCGGTCTAGAAACACAGTTTCGACTGCTCCTATAGTTTTGCTTCAGGACTGCAGTTTAACTGAGGCCTGTCCCAGAAGGACAATTTCTATAGACATCCACATAGAGAAGTCATATAAGAAAATTCCTAATAAGACACTTTAGTCATCACCTTTGTGCACAAAACATCCGTTGAATTACTCAAATAATTGTAGCTAAGGCCTATTTTTTCTTCTTCATCACTCACAGCCGAAGATATTAAGCATTTATATTCATCCAATGTCTGCCATGGTTTTGGATGACGTGCTGACCTCGTCACTGGTTGTGCTGCTCTCTGTGCTCTGCTCCATGTGAGCACTGAGTGCTAGTGCACATGGGATGTTGGTTAATGTAAACCGAATCAAACCAGGATATATTATATATATGGTCCATGAATAGGCGTATGCAAACATGTGTCTATACCCTTGAGAACAACGTTTGGACATCTTGAACTCGGTCTCCAGCTCTTAATATACTGTACCTCAGTTCTCCAATTCCACGTACCTTTTGATTACCTGAGGGAAATGCGCCGATGCTCTGATGCTGCCCCAAAGCTCTGTCTAAACGTAAAAACGCCTCCCTTGCAATACAGTTCAGGAAACATTTCATATCGGCGAGAAATAATACTAATAATAAAAGGTTAAATTACTACACAACTTTATAGGGTTAGTGTTCCCACATGGCCATATTTCCATGTTACAGTGCTTGTTTATGGAAGACAGAGGTGACCACTTTTTCTAATTAGCTTGCAACTCTACAAATTTGTTGGATGCATTTGCAGCTTGTTTTGGTTGTTTCTGATTATTTTGTGCCCAAAAGAAATGAATGGTAGATAATGTATTGTATAATTTTGAGTCACTTTTATTGTAAATAAGAATACAATATGTTTCTAAACACTTCTACATATAATGTGGATGCTACTATGACTACGGATAATCATTAATGAACCGTGAATAATGATTAGTGAGAAAGTTAGGCATAAATATCATACCCCACCAAAAATGTTAACCTCCTGTTATTGCTAATGGGGTATGATGTTTGTGCCTCTGTAACTTTCTCACTCATCATTATTCATGATTCATTAAGGATTATACGTAATCATGGGAGCATCCACATTGATGTAGAAGATTTCAGAAACATATTCTAGCCTATTATTATTTACAATAAAAGTGATTCCAAAATGACACAATACATTATTTACCGTTAATTTCCATTGGGCACCACATCATCTGAATTCAACCAAAACAAGTAATCATAAGCTTGGTGTAGTCATTGTGTGCTAAGAATATAGGACCAAATACAAAACCTTTGACTACTTTAATACAGATATAAGTGAATTTGTGCAAATATTTTTGGCCCCTAAAAGGGGGTGGACTATGCACAAAAAGTGCTGTAGTTTCTAAATGGTTCAACCTCAGTCAATGTATCCCTGTACATAGCATCTTACTTTCTTGTGTTCTTCTTATTCCTTATTTTGATTTATTGTGTGTTTTTGTTCTACGTTGTTATTTTTACTACATTGATATTGATTACTGCATTGTTGGGCTTGGAGCTTGCAATATAGGCATTTCCCTGTACTTGTACACGTGACATTAAGAACTTGAAACTATCATTTAAAATACAAAGTGCTGGAGTTCAGAGACAAAAAAATGTACAACGTGTTGCTGTCCAAAAACCTGACTGTATAAGGTCCTTGGACGGTAAAGAAGTAGGCTAACATTATATCTTGGGGTAGTTAATCTTGTACTGGTATGATCCATCCAACTAGTTCTGACATGACCATGCTGTCCAGCGTAGTCAAGTCGGGGTTACCATCCAACTAGTTCTGACATGACCATGCTGTCCAGCGTAGTCAAGTCGGGGTTACCATCCAACTAGTTCTGACATGACCATGCTGTCCAGCGTAGTCAAGTCGGGGTTACCATCCAACTAGTTCTGACATGACCATGCTGTCCAGCGTAGTCAAGTCGGGGTTACCATCCAACTAGTTCTGACATGACCATGCTGTCCATCGTAGTCAAGTCGGGGTTACCATCCAACTAGTTCTGACATGACCATGCTGTCCAGCGGGGTCAAGTCGGGGTTACCATCCAACTAGTTCTGACATGACCATGCTGTCCAGCGTAGTCAAGTTGGGGTTACCATCCAACTAGTTCTGACATGACCATGCTGTCCAGCATAGTCAAGTCGGGGTTACCATCCAACTAGTTCTGACATGACCATGCTCTCCAGCGTAGTCAAGTCGGGGTTACCATCCAACTAGTTCTGACATGACCATGCTGTCCAGCGTAGTCAAGTCAGGGTTACCATCCAACTAGTTCTGACATGACCATGCTGTCCAGCGTAGTCAAGTCGGGGTTACCATCCAACTAGTTCTGACATGACCATGCTGTCCAGCGTAGTCAAGTCGGGGTTACCATCCAACTAGTTCTGACATGACCATGCTGTCCAGCGTAGTCAAGTCGGGGTTACCATCCAACTAGTTCTGACATGACCATGCTCTCCAGCGTAGTCAAGTCGGGGTTACCATCCAGCTAGTTCTGACATGACCATGCTGTCCATCGTAGTCAAGTCGGGGTTACCATCCAGCTAGTTCTGACATGACCATGCTGTCCATCGTAGTCAAGTCGGGGTTACCATCCAGCTAGTTCTGACATGACCATGCTGTCCAGCGTAGTCAAGTCGGGGTTACCATCCAACTAGTTCTGACATGACCATGCTCTCCAGCGTAGTCATGTTGGGGTTACCATCCAGCTAGTTCTGACATGACCATGCTCTCCTCATAAGGAACACATTTGTCTCAGGGACCCATAAGGTTTGCCATGATGGTTTTTCCGCCATTTAGAATTTTGTGAAAAACACTTAAAACACTATTCCTGTGGCACAGAATGACCGATCTACAGTAAACTTTATGTACAATTTATGGACAAAGTTCTCTCAATGTAATATTTTCCAGACTAGTACCTAAAACACCATGGCCACTATTGACCAACAAGCATTCACGTGGGCATGGTCTGACACATAAATGCATATAAATCAGTCAATGAGGTTTGTGTTGTAACAATATTTGGTACACATGTTGCAAACACTGTCAATACTCAACATACGTAAGAATATTCATATCGGCCACATGGTGGCGCTATTATGGGCACATGTCTATATCTCTTGATCTGTTTGACTCAGAGAGGAAATTTGACACATGCTCAGGGATATGAGTCTAGCTAACCCACGTGATATCTCAGATACCACTGGCCCGATTTTGATGGAACTTGGGTGAATGGGTCTTGGGTCTTGACATAAAGATCTGTCATTTACAAAATTATACCGATTTTCAGCATCAATGTTTGTTTTAAGAAGCCTTTTTTTGTGGCCATGGTACATACAGTACAATGTAAGGGTGTGTGGCATGCACAGGCATGTAGGCGTAGTTGTTTTTATTTCCTTCAAGTTTCTCAGTAACTTGGTATCACTGCTCAATGTTTGCTGTGTGTGGCTTACTCATTTCTGATTTACACTCCCTACCGAAACCACTTGGTGTCACTAGATCATAAGATTCAAAGCTATGCAAAAGATGATCTCCAGCCCAATGTCGTCTACACAATACTATATAACATTTACAATTTGCCCTCGTTTCCGATAATTGTTTTCTGAACGCCTTGTATATAATTAATATTTTCACCCATACGTATAAAGTTATTATGTAAAGAGTAAACAAAATAAACAGATGTTTAAAGTACAATGGTGCTGTCCCTGCAGCTGTTTGTAAACAAATGGTGGTGATGGGTTTTGTATGTTGAAATGTCTGGCTTATTCCCCAAGCTGCTCGTCTTGTTTAGAGGCAATAGGAAAGCTCTGCACATTTTTCTCTGCATGAATAAACCATCTGGCTCCCTCCAGTACTGAGCAGTGTAATCACTTACAGCTCTGGGAGCACAGCGCTGTTTACTACACCTTTGTCAAATTGGTAATAAATTGTCAGGTTGCACCTTGGATGAGCCAGGTGTAGGTATGGCTGCGTTCTCAGTGGGAGGGCATGCTTGAAAGTCTACATCACAGTGGGTTTATGTAGTATGACTTCTGAGAAGCAGTTATATAGGGCTTATGAAGCCTTTATGAATGGTGGTTTGTTGATCGAGGGACCCACATTGATAAGGAAAGTGTCTCATCTTGCCACTGTGCTTCTCCTCCCTCTCAGCATGGCTGCAGTTCAACACATGGAGATGCAACAGACAATTGATCATACAGGTTTTCACAACGACTTCACTTACTGACCACCCTTATCTCGCACCCACTAATTTGCTCCATGTCCACTTATTTTGCTCATGTTTGAACTTGCCTTTCATGTGAGGTGAATATTAATGTCACATATGTAATGCGGTGGCCAAGCTGGTCTCTAGGCTGTGTAGCTGCAGCAGCCAGCCAGTGTGGTTTAAGGGAATGTCCCAGTGGTGTTAAAAGTTGACATTTCAGAGCCAATTATGCCTGAAATCATCCTCTGGTTTCCCAGCTGTTCCTGCTAATTGCAGTGTAATAAATTCCTAAAGTTCAGGTCACTCAGACAAACACTACAGCGCACACTGGTAAAGCCGATACAGGACCATTAACACCAAGGTTTGGCTCACTTGTTGAGTGATAATTGGGGTTAAGGGTCCTGTCCAGTAAACATTGTGTTTTCTCTCGAATTCTGTTCTATTTGGGCAGATGAACGTTGCATCATCAATGATTCCAAAAATGTGCGATGTCAAATCAAATCAAAATCAAATCAAATTTGATTAGTCACATGCTCCGAATACAACAGGTGTAGACCTACAGTGAAATGATTACTTACGAGCCCCTAACCAACAGCGCAGTTAAAAAAATATGGATAAGAAGAAGAGATAAAAGTAACAAGTAATTAAAGAGAAGCAGTAAAAAATAACAATATATACAGGGGGGGTGCTGGTACAGAGTCAATGTGTGGGGGCACGGGTTAGTTGAGGTAGTATGTACATGTAGGAGGGGGGGCAATGCAAATAGTCTGGGTAGCTATTTGACTAGATGTTTAGGAGTCTTATGGCTTGGGGGTAGAAGCTGTTTAGAAGCCTCTTGGACCTAGACTTGGTGCTCCGGTACCGCTTGCCGTGTGGTAGCAGAGAGAACAGTCTATGACTAGGGTGGCTGGTGTCTTTGACAATTTTCATGGCCTTCCTCTGACACCGCCTGGTATAGAGGTCCTGGATGGCAGGAAGCTTGGCCCCGGTGATGTACTGGGCCGTTCGCAATACCTGTAGTGCCATGCGGTCGGATGCCAAGCAGTTGCCATAACAGGCAGTGATGCAACCAGTCAGGATGTTCTCGATGGTTCAGCTGTAGAACCTTTTGAGGATCTAAGGACCAATGCCAAATCTTTTCAGTCTCCTGAGGAGGAATAGGTTTTATTGTTCCCGCTTCACGACTGTCATGGTGTGCTTGGACCATGTTAGTTTGTTGGTGATGTGGACAGCAAGGAACTTGAAGCTCTCAACCTGCTCCACTGTCGCTAACACTCTATGAGAAAAGGTCTGAATCACATGGTTCAAAGACATTATCTTGTTGTCTCTGGTGGTGTTAACAGCTGGATCCGTAGTCTGACATCATTGCGCAATCTTTACTATCCCAAGAGTATATGTCAGAGGAGACTGGTGGGAGGAGTAATAGGAGTACAGGCTCATTGTAATGACTGGAATGGAATCAATGGAACAGAGTCAAACACTGTGTTTCCATGTGTTTGATGGGTTTGGTACCAAGCCATTACAATAACCCAGTCCTCTTATAGCTCCTCCCACCAGCCTACACTGGTCTATGTCTAAACTTAAGAGACTGGGTGGCAAATACTTGTTTTGGTATCTACAGTGGGGCAAAAAAGTATTTAGTCAGCCACCAATTGTGCAAGTTCTCCCACTTAAAAATATGAGAGAAGCCTGTAATTTTCATCATAGGTACACTTCAACTATGACAGACAAAATGCGATTTTTTTTCTTCAGAAAATCACATTGTAGGATTTTTTATGAATTTATTTGCAAATTATGGTGGAAAATAAGTATTTGGTCAATAACAAAAGTTTATCTCAATACTTTGTTATATACCCTTTGTTGGCAATGACAGAGGTCGTTTTCTGTAAGTCTTCACAAGGTTTTCACACACTGTTGCTGGTATTCTGGCCCATTCCTCCATGCAGATCTCCTCTAGAGCAGTGATGTTTTGGGGCTGTTTCTGGGCAACACGGACTTTCAACTCCCTCCAAAGATTTCTATGGGGTTGAGATCTGGAGTCTGGCTAGGCCACTCCAGGACCTTGAAATGCTTCTTACGAAGCCACTCCTTCGTTGCCCGGGCGGTGTGTTTGGGATCATTGTCATGCTGAAAGACCCAGCCACGTTTCATCTTCAATGCCCTTGCTGATGGAAGGAGGTTTTCACTCAAAATCTCACGATACATGGCCCCATTCATTCTTTCCTTTACACAGATCAGTCGTCCTGGTCCCTTTGCAGAAAAACAGCCCCAAAGCATGATGTTTCCACCCCCATGCTTCACAGTAGGTATGGTGTTTTTTGGATGCAACTCAGCATTCTTTGTCCTCCAAACACAACGAGTTGAGTCTTTACCAAAAAGTTATATTTTGGTTTCATCTGACCATATGACATTCTCCCAATCTTCTTCTGGATCATCCAAATGCTCTCTAGCAAACTTCAGACGGGCCTGGAAATGTACTGGCTTAAGCAGGGGGACACGTCTGGCACTGCAGGATTTGAGTCCCTGGCGGCGTAGTGTGTTACTGATGGTAGGCTTTGTTACTGTGGTCCCAGCTCTCTGCAGGTCATTCACTAGGTCCCCCCGTGTGGTTCTGGGATTTTTGCTCACCGTTCTTGTGATAATTTTGACCCCACGGGGTGAGATCTTGCGTGGAGCCCCAGATTGAGGGAGATTATCAGTGGTCTTGTATATCTTCCATTTCCTAATAATAATTGCTCCCACAGTTGATTTCTTCAAACCAAGCTGCTTACCTATTGCAGATTCAGTCTTCCCAGCCTGGTGCAGGTCTACAATTTTGTTTCTGGTGTCCTTTGACAGCTCTTTGGTCTTGGCCATAGTGGAGTTTGGAGTGTGACAGTTTGAGGTTGTGGACAGGTGTCTTTTATACTGATAACAAGTTCAAACAGGTGCCATTAATACAGTGGAGGACAGAGGAGCCTCTTAAAGAAGTTTTAGGTCTGTGAGAGCCAGAAATCTTGCTTGTTTGTAGGTGACCAAATACTTATTTTCCACCATAATTTGCAAATAAATTCATAAAAAATCCTACAATGTGAATTTCTGGATTTTTTTTCTCATTTTGTCTGTCGTAGTTGAAGTGTACCTATGATGAAAATTACAGGCCACTCTCATCTTTTTAAGTGGAGAACTTGCACAATTGGTGGCTGACTGAATACTTTTTTTGCCCCACTGTATATTCCATTTTCACTGGTAAGTTGTACAATTCCCATTGGTGTGTCTCTAAGCGTTGCACCATGGGAACCAATCTTGGACCATTTTCATTTGGCCCATAGACCTTCTCTGCCACCACGTATCTCTGGACACCAAATAAACAAATCTCCTGTTGGGGTGGAATTGCCTTCGCGGTGGCTCTTGAGATGCCTGTCTCAGTAATGAGATGCCTTGAGATGCCTTTGCGTGATGTATTGTTGTCTCTACCTTCTCGCCCTTTGTGCTAATGTCTGTGCCCAATAATATTTGTATCATGTTTTGTGCTGCTACCATGTTGTGCTGATACTATGTTGTTGTCATGTTGTGTTGCTACCATGCTGTGTTGTCATTTGTTGCTGCAATGCTATGTTGTTGTCTTAGGTCTCTCTTTATGACGTTTGTGTGTTTTGTTCTATTTTTTGTACTTTTTTAAAATCCCCGTCCCCTCAGGAGGCCTTTTGTCTTTTGATACGCTGTCAATGGAAATAAGAATTTCTTCTTATCTGATTTGCCTAGTTAAATAAAATAAAAGTAATTGGCTCCTATCCTGTCTGGGGGACGACTTTGAATATGGGCCGCCTTGCATCCATCAGTCTGCTGTGTTATCACAGCCTTTTTCCATTTGAAAGTTTCTCTTTTGGGTTCTATCCTGCACCGCACCACAAAACCATGTCTGTTCTCTGTCACCTCCCAGAAGTGAACTACATCAGCAGATGCTGGATTTAATCATAGCCAGGGATGGCACCCTGTTTGCCTCTGCTCTTCACTGTTTGTAATATGCATGCCCGCGCTGCAGTAGCGAGAGTTCCTCTAATACTTGTGGGGCCCTGCCTCATACTGAATGCTATTGTTTTGGGGTGGTTTGCTCGCAATTCTGCTCCTACTTCAAAACAGAGATTACTCTGGACATATTACGTTTTGGAACAATTTGTGTGTGCAGGGGTGCTGTTCTGTCATGTTCTGTTGAACCTAGAGAGTGAACCTGCTCCTCCGAGAGGAAGCCTGCATCTCCCAATCTATATCATCACTGCCCTCTGCTAAGCTGCTCAACTGTGACTGAGAGAAACTGAGGACAGGACAGTCACTGCATTGATTGGGTCAATGGCCTTCATCACAATGCATTCAAATGGTACCAAATTACCATATTGTATCTACATGTAACTGCCAAAATAATGATAACACTTGAGTAAATGAGGGACACAAAGTATATTGAAAGCAGGTGCTTCCCAATTGAACACTTATGGGAGACTCTGGAGCAGCGTCTGAGATAACCATTTTCAACACCATCAACAAAAGACCAAATTATGGAATTTCTCATGTTACAATGTTGTCACATCCCTACAATAGAGTTCCAGACACTTGTAGAATCTATGCCAAGGTGCATTGAAGCTGATCTGACTCGTGGTGGCCCAACTCCCTATTAAAGGTCCAATGTATACATTTTTATCTCAATTTTAAGTCATTTCTGGGTAAGAATGAAGTACCTTACTGTGATTTGTTTTTAATTAAATTGTTAAAAAAATAAACCAAAATAGCTTTTTAGCTAAGAGCAATTTCTCAAGATATATATATATTGCTAGATTGTCTGGGAGTGGTCTGAGTGGGAAGGAGAAAACTGAAAACTAGTTGTTATTGGCAGAGAGGTTTGGAACTCTTTCTTATTGGTATATTTTCAAATCACATTTTACTTGTCACATGCTCCAATTACAACAGCTGTAGACCTTACCGTGAAATGCTTACTTACAAGCCCTTAACCAACAATGCACTTTTAAGAAAAGTAAGAGTTAAGGAAATATTTACTAAATAAACTAATGAATAGAAAAAAATAAAATCATAAAATAACAATAATGAGGTTATATATACATGTAGGTAGGGGTAAAGTGACTATATATAGATAATAAACAGCGAATAGCAGCAGCGTAAAAAAAGGGTGGGTCAACGCAAATAGTCCGGGTAGCCGGGTAGACAATGCAAATAGTCAGGGTAGCCATAGAGGTCCTGGATGGCAGGAAGCTTGGCACCAGTTATGTACTGGGCTGTACACCCTCTGCTGCACACCCTCTGTAGTGCCTTGCAGTCGGATGCCGAGCAGTTGCATTACCAGGCAATGATGCAACCAGTTAGGATGCTCTCGATGGTGCAGCTGTAGAACTTTTTAAGGATCTGAGGATCCATGCCAAATCTTTTCAGTCTCCTGAGTGGGAATAGGTATTGTCATGCCCTTTTCACAACTGTCTTGTTATGTTTGGACCATGACTGTTTGTTGGTTTTGTGGACTTCAAAGAACTTGAAGCTCTCAACCTCCTCAACTACAGTCCCGTCGATGAGAATGGGGGCATGCTCGGATCTCCTTTTCCTGTAGTCCACGATCATCTCCTTTGTCTTGATCGTGTTGAGGGAGAGGTTGTTGTCCTGGCACCACACTGCCAGGTCTCTGACCTCCTAGGCTGTCACATTGTTGTCGGGATCAGGTGACCTTTGTGTCATCTGCTAACTTAATGATGGTGTTAGAGTCGTTGTTGGCCACGCAATCATGGGTGAACAGGGAGTACAGGAGAGGACTAAGTACGAACCCCTGAGGGGCCCACGTGTTGAGGATCAGCATGTTGTTGTCTAACCTTACCACCTGAGGGCAGCCGTAAAGAATTCCAGGATCCAGTTGCAGAGGGAGGTGTTTAGTTCCAGGGTCCTTATCTTAGTGATGAGCTTTGAAAACACTATGGTGTTAAATGCTGAGCTGTAGTCAATGAACAGCATTCTCAACTAGGTGTTCCTTCTGTCCAGATGGGAAAGGCCAGTGTGGAGTGCAATAGAGATTGCGTCATCTGCGGATCTGTTGGGTTGGTATACAATTTGGAGGGATCTTGGGTTTCTGGGATAATGGTGTTGATGTGAGCCATGAGTAGCCTTTCAAAACACTTAATGGCTACAGACGTGAGTGCTACGGGTCGACCATGCGGCCTTGTGAATGTTGACCTGTTTAAAGGTCAACTCACATCGGCTACAGAGAGCGTGATCACACAGTCATCCAGAACAACTGGTGCTGTCATGCATGCTTCTGTGTTGCTTGCCTCGAAGCATGCATAGAAGTCATTTAGCTCGTCTGGTAGGCTCGTGTCACTGGGCAGCTCGCTTCACTTCCTAGGCCAAAACTCCATTCCACTAAACTTTTCAAAGAGCTCTTACACTAAAAGGTCATTATCATTATTTTCAAAATTTCACAGTATTATTCCAACCTCATAGTGTGTAAATGCACTACATGACCAAAATAATATGGAGTTGGTCACCCCTTTGCTGCTATAACAGCCTCCACTCTTCTGGGAAGGTTTTCCGCTAGATGTTGGAACATTGTTGCGGGGACTTGCTTCCATTCAGCCACAAGAGCATTAGTGAGGTCTGGCACTGATGTTGGGCCATTAGGCTTGGCTCACAGTTTCAATTCATCCCAAAGGTGTTCAATGGGGTTGAGGTAAGGGTTCTGTGCAGGCCAGTCAAGTTCTTCCACTCCGATCTCGACAAACCATTTCTGTATCGACCTCGGTTTGTGCACGGGGCCATTGTCATGCTGAAACAGGAAAGGGCCTTCCCCAAACTGTTGCCACAAAGTTGGAAGCAAATAATCGTCTATCATGTTATTGATTCCCCTTACTAAGGGGCCTAGCCCAAACACTAATAAACAGCCCCAGACCATTATTCCTCCACCACCAAACTTTACAGTTGGCACTATGCACTGGGGTAGGTAGCGTTCTCCTGGCATCCGTCAAACCCAGCTTAGTTTGTCGGACTGCCAGATGGTGAAGCGTGATTCATCACTCCAGAGAATGCGATTCCAGTGCTTCAAAGTCCAATGGCGATGAGCTCATCGCTCACCATTCCAGCAAACGCTTGGCATTGCGCATGGTGATCTTAGGCTTGTGTGCGGCTGCTTGGCCATGGAAACTCATTTCATGAAGCTCACAACAAACAGTTCTTGTGCTGACGTTGCTTCCAGAAGCTGTTTGGAACTCGGTAGTGAGTGTTGCAACAGAGGACAGATGATTTTTATGCACTACGCACTTCAGCACTCTACGGTCTCATTCTGTGAGCTTGTGTGGCCTACCACTTCACAGCTGAGCCGTTGTTGCTGCTAGAGGTTTCCACTTCACAATAACAGCACTTACAGTTGATCGGGGCAGCTCTAGCAGGGCAGAAATGTGAGGAACTGAGTTGTTGGAAAAGTGGCATCCTATTAAGGTGTCATGTTGAAAGTCACTGAGCTCTTCAGTAAGGCCAATGTTTGTCTTTGGAGATTGCATGGCTGTGTACCCAATTTTATACACCTGTCAGCGGTGGGTGTGGCTGAAATAGCTGAATCCACAAATTTTAAGGGGTGTCTGCATACTTTTGTTTATATAGTGTATACATAAAACACACTTTTAACTGCATTATGCTTTTAAGGCACTTAATGCTGGTGTTTCCTTTATTTTGGCAGTTACAGTGCCTTCAGAAAGTATTAACACCCCTTGACTTTTTTTCACATTTTGTTGTGTTACAATGCGGGATTAAAGGTATTTAATTGTCTTTTTTTTTTTTATATAATTTTTTTTTAAACAATTTGCATAACATACATCTGTAATGTCAAATTGGAAGGACATTTGTTACATTTGTAAAAAAAAAAAAAAACACAAAAAAACATGACAAGTGGAACACATATGTCTTTGATTTGATAAGGATTCAAACCCCTGAGTCAATACATGTTAATCACCTTTGGCAGCAATTACATCCGTGAGTCTTTCTGGGTAAGTTTCTAAGCGCTTTCCACACCTGGATTTTGCAACATTTGCCTGTTTTTCTTGTCATCCCGTGTGGCTCAGTTGCTAGAGCATGGTGTTGTAATGCCAGGGTTGTGGGTACAATTCCAATGGAGGACCAGTATAAAATCTATGCACTCACTAGTATAAGTTGCTCTTGTTTAAAGTGTCTGCTAAATTACAAATGTAAATGTACTCCTTTCAAAATTCTTCAAGCTCTGTCAAATTGTTTGTTGATCACATTTTTTTGCAGTATTACTTAATTGCCTTGTTGCAAACAGAACATATGTTTTGGAATCTTTTTTATAACGTACAAACTTCTTTGTTTTCACTCTGTCAATTATGTTAGTGTTGTGGAATAACTAACTACAATGTTGTTGATCCATCCTCAGTTTTCTCCTATTACCGCCATTCGACTCTGTAACTGTTTTAAAGTCACCATTGGCCTCATTGTGAAATCCCTGAGTGGTTCCTTCCTCTCTGACGACTGAGTTACGAAGGACCCATGTATCTTCGTAGTGACTGGATGTATTTATACACCATCCAAAGGGCAATTAATACTGTAACTTAACCATGCTCAAAGGTATATTCAATGTCTGCTTTTTTTGTATACCCATCTACCAATAGGTGCCCTTTGCGAGGCATTGGAAAACCTTTCTGGTCTTTGTGGTTGAATCTGTGTTAGAAATGCACTGCTCAATTGTATGTGTGGGACACAGATATAAGGTAGTCATTCAAAATGCACATTAAACACTATTATTGTCCATGCAACTTCTGTGACTTGTTAAGCAAATGTGTTCTCCTGAACTTATCTAGACTTGCCATAGCAAAGGGGTTGAAAAATTATTGACTCAATACATTTCAGTTTTTCATTTTTAATTAATTTGTCAACATTTTGAAAAACATAATTCTACTTGGACATTATGGTGAGTTGCGTGTAGGCCAGTGACAGTCGTTTTTTTTTATAATTCAGGCTTCAACAACATGTTGAAAAAGTTAAGGGGTATCTAAACTTTCCGAAGGCACTAAAACTATATGTTGTTCCTATGTTTGTTTTTCTGATGGTGAGATGAGAAGAAGAGAATAGATGATGAATCAACCTTTTTGTAGTTAGAAAGACAAGCTATTCAAAGTTTTCTGGAATCTCATTTTCATTTGCCTAGAACTTTTACATTTTTCTTTCTGCTGACAAGATGCTGGGATAAGCCCTTGAGTCTTTCAATGTAGAGTTGTGTGGAAAAACTGTCACATTGTCAATTCTAATTAGCTGGACACACACATTCATTGGGTATGTATAATCTGGGGCCCATGGGAGTTTGGGAGATTGTTTTTCATAGTGCTGCTTTTGTTAATGATGTTGAGGTTAAACAGATGTTGAAGTTAAGGTGTGTGTGTGTGTGTGTGTGTGTGTGTGTGTGTGTGTGTGTGTGTGTGAACCCACTTAATATATCCTTCATGTCTTCAAAAGAGATGATTGGAGCTTCCAAGCACATTGTTATCTTCAGGAAAAGTCATTAACATCAAGGTGATGTTATTTGTTTACTTGTCAAAGATAAATCATTTAAGATTCTCTCTTTCAAAACGTGATGTCTTATGACCAGCTGAAGGGAAACAGCAGCACCCCCACTGCTGCTGTTATTGTGTTTGTTGACGAAGCAGAGGTGAGTAGCATTATGCAACATGGTATAAAAAATGGCAATACATATTCTGCTGTTCTATCGCGCACACAATGATGTTCATTGTTTGCAGTAACTTCTTTTTTTGTTACATCTCAAATGGACGTGATAGTTTCGCCATTCAGGATTCCAGCTTTAATGTGAAATACAGTGCCTTCGGAAAGTAGGCAGTTCCCTGGACTTTTTCCACATTTTGCTATGTTACAGCGTTATTCTAAAATTATTTAAATTAGAAAAAAATCTCATCAATCTACACACAATACCACATAATGCCAAAGTAAAAACAGGTTTTTAGAATTATTTTGCATATTTATAAACTGAAAAAACAGAAATAACTTATTTACATAAGTATTCAGACCATTTGCTATGATACATTAAATTGAGGTCAGGTGCATCCTGTTTCTATTGATCATCCTTGAGAATGGATCATCATCCAACTTGATTGGAGTCCACCTGTGGTAAATTCAATTGATTGGACATGATTTGGAAAGGCACACACTTGTCTATATAAGGTACCACAGTTGACAGGCAAAGGCAAAGGCACATGACAGCCCGCTTGGAGTTTGCCAAAAGGTACCTATAGACTCTCAGACCATGAGAAATAAGATTCTCTGGAATGAAACCATGAAACCAAAAAACTCTTTGGCCTGAATGCCAAGTGTCACATCTGGAGGAAACCTGCCACCATCCCTTCGCTGAAGCATGGTGTGGGGATGTTTTTCAGCGACAGGGACTGGAAGAGTAGTCAGGATCGAGGCAAGGATGAACGGAGCAAAGTACAGCGAGATCCTTGATGATAACCTACTCCAGAGCGCTCAGGACCTCAGACTGGGGCGAAGGTTCACCTTCCAACAGGGCAACAACCCTAAGCACACAGCCAAGACAATGCAGGAGTGGCTTTGGGACAAGTCTCTGAATGTCCTTGAGCGGCCCAGCCAGAGCCCGGACTTGAACCTGATCGAAGATCTCTGGAGAGACCTGAAAAATGTCTGTGCAGCAACGCTCCCCATCCAACCTGACAGAGCTTGAGAGGATTTGCACAGAAGAATGGGAGAAACTCCCCAAATACAGGTGTGTCAAGAAGACTCAAGGCTGTTATTGCTGTTTAAGGTGCTTCAACAAAGTACTGAGTAAACGGTCTGAATACTTATGTAAATGTTACGGTGCGTGAATGAGGACCCAAAAGCGAATTAACTTAAACAGAGCTTCTTTAATTACCAAACATAGGTAGGCTCAGACGGACCGGCAGATTCCGACAGGACAAGACAAGGTTACAGCAAACATGACGACAGTCTGGTTCAGGCATGAAACACAACAAACAAGAATCCGACAAGGACAGGAACAAAAACAGAGAGAGATATAGGGGACTAATCAGAGGGAAAAAGGGAACAGGTGGGAGAAGGGGTGACGAGGTAGTCAAGAGGAGACAAGGAACAGCTGGGGGAAAGCGGGGGAGAAAAGGTAACCTAATAACGACCAGCAGAGGGAGACAGGGTGAAGGGAAAGGACAGAGACAAGACACAACATGACAGTACATGACAGTACCCCCCCACTCACCGAGCGCCTCCTGGCGCACTCGAGGAGGAAACCTGGCGGCAACGGAGGAAATCCTCGATCAGCGCACGGTCCAGCACGTCCCGAGAGGGAACCCAACTCCTCTCCTCAGGACCGTACCCCTCCCAATCTACGAGGTACTGGTGACCACGGCCCCGAGGACGCATGTCCAAAATTCTACGGACCCTGTAGATGGGTGCGCCCTCGACAAGGATGGGGGGGGGGGGGGGGGAAGACGAGCGGGGGCGCGAAGGACGGGCTTGATGCAGGAGACATGGAAGACCGGGTGGACGCGACGAAGGTATCGCGGAAGAAGAAGTCGAACTGCGACAGGATTAATGACCCGAGAAATACGGAACGGACCAATGAACCGCGGGGTCAACTTGCGAGAAGCCGTCTTAACCTCTTAGAGCTCTAGGGGCGCTATTTCATTTTTGGATAAAAAACGTTCCCGTTTTAAGCGCGATATTTTGTCACGAAAAGATGCTCGACTATGCATATTCTTGACAGTTTTGGAAAGAAAACACTCTGAAGTTTCAGAATCTGCAAAGATTTTGTCTGTAAGTGCCCCAGAACTCATTCTACAGGCGAAACCAAGATGATGCATCACCCAGGAATTAGCAGAATTTCTGAAGCTCTGTTTTCCATTGTCTCCTTATATGGCTGTGATTGCGCAAGGAATGAGCCTACACTTTCTGTCGTTCGCCCAAGGTCTTAGCAGCATTGTGACGTATTTGTAGGCATATCATTGGAAGATTGACCATAAGAGACTACATTTTCCAAGTGTCCGCCTGGTGTCCTGCGTCGAATTCGGTGCGCAATTGCCAGCTGCTTCCACTTTACCATTTGATTCAGGGGAGAAAGCATGTGTCCAAGAACGATGTATCAATGAAGAGATATGTGAAAAACACCTTGATGATTGATTCTAAACAACGTTTGCCATGTTTTCAGTCGATATTATGGAGTTAATTTGGAAAAAAGTTTGCGTTTTGAGGACTGAATTTATGGATTTTTTTTGGTAGCCAAATGTGATGTATAAAACGGAGCTATTTCTAATACACAAGGAATCTTTTTGGAAGAACTGAGCATCTGCTATCTAACTGAGAGTATCCTCATTGAAAACATCAGAAGTTCTTCAAAGGTAAATGATTTTATTTGAAGGCTTTTATGTTTTTGTTAATGTTGCGTGCTGGATGCTAACGCTAATGCTAACGCTAAATGCTAACGCGAAATGCTAACTCTAGCTAGCTACTTTTACACAAATTATTGTTTTCCTATGGTTGAGAAGCATATTTTGAAAATCTGAGATGACAGTGTTGTTTACAAAAGGCTAAGCTTGAGAGATGGCATATTTATTTCATTTCATTTGCGATTTTCATAAATAGTTAACGTTGTGTTATGCTAATGAGCTTGCTGATAGATTTACACAATCCTGGATACAGGGGTTTTTTCATAGCTAAACGTGACGCAGAAAACGGAGCGATTTGTCCTAAACAAATAATCTTTCAGGAAAAACTGAACATTTGCTATCTGAGAGTCTCCTCATTGAAAACATCTGAAGTTCTTCAAAGGTAAATTATTTTTTTGAATGCTTTTCTGTTTTTTTGTGTAAATGTTGCCAGCTGAATGCTATTGCTAAATGCTACGTTAGCCATCAATACTGTTACACAAATGCTTGTTTTGCAATGGTTGAGAAGCATATTTTGAAAATCTGAGATGACAGTGTTGTTAACAAAAGGCTAAGCTTGAGAGCTAGCATATTTATTTCATTTCATTTGCGATTTTCATGAATAGTTAACGTTGCGTTATGGTAATGAGCTTGAGTCTGTATTCACGAACCCGGATCCGGGATGGGGAGATCAGAAAGGTTAAGGGGAAGGTTCTGAGTGGAGAGCCAAACTCTCTGACCGCGACAATATCTAGGACTCTTAGTTCTACGCTTATTAGCAGCCCTCACAGTCTGCGTCCTATAACGGCAAAGTGCAGACCTGACCCTCTTCCAGGTGCGCTCGCAACGTTGGACAAAAGCCTGAGCGGAGGGGACGCTGGACTCGGCGAACTGAGATGAGAACAGCGGAGGCTGGTACCCGAGGCTACTCTGAAAAGGAGATAGCCCGGTCGCAGACGAAGGAAGCGAGTTGTGGGCGTATTCTGCCCAGGGGAGCTGTTCTGACCAAGACGCAGGGTTGCGAAAAGAAAGACTGCGTAAGATGCGACCAATAGTCTGATTGGCCCGTTCTGCTTGACCGTTAGACTGGGGGTGAAAGCCGGAAGAGAGACTGACGGAAGCCCCAATCAAACGGCAAAACTCCCTCCAAAATTGAGACGTGAATTGCGGACCTCTGTCCGAAACGACGTCTGACGGAAGGCCATGAATTCTGAAAACATTCTCGATGATGATTTGTGCCGTCTCTTTAGCAGAAGGAAGCTTAGCAAGGGGAATGAAATGAGCCGCCTTAGAGAACCTATCGACAACCGTAAGAATAACAGTCTTCCCCGCTGACGAAGGCAGTCCGGTGACAAAATCTAAGGCGATGTGAGACCACGGTCGAGAGGGAATAGGAAGCGGCCTGAGACGGCCGGCAGGAGGAGAGTTACCGGACTTAGTCTGCGCGCAGACCGAACAAGCAGCCACGAAACGACGCGTGTCATGCTCCCGGGTGGGCCACCAAAAACGCTGGCGAATGGGAGCAAGCGTACCCCGAACGCCAGGGTGGCCGGCTAACTTGGCAGAGTGAGCCCACTGAAGAACGGCCAGACGAGTAGGAACGGGAACGAAAAGAAGGTTCCTAGGACAAGCGCGCGGCGACGGAGTGTGAGTGAGCGCTTGTTTTACCTGCCTCTCAATTCCCCAGACAGTCAACCCGACAACACGCCCCTCAGGGAGAATCCCCTCGGGGTCAGTGGAGGCTACTGAAGAACTGAAGAGACGAGACAAAGCATCAGGCTTGGTGTTCTTAGAGCCCGGACGATAAGAAATCACAAACTCGAAACGAGCGAAAAACAGCGCCCAACGCGCCTGACGCGCATTAAGTCGTTTGGCAGAACGGATGTACTCAAGGTTCCTATGGTCAGTCCAAACGACAAAAGGAACGGTCGCCCCCTCCAACCACTGTCGCCATTCGCCTAGGGCTAACCGGATGGCGAGCAGTTCGCGGTTACCCACATCATAGTTACGTTCCGACGGCGACAGGCGATGAGAAAAATACGCGCATGGGTGGACCTTGTCGTCAGAGAGGGAGCGCTGAGAAAGAATGGCTCCCACGCCCACCTCTGACGCGTCAACCTCGACAACGAACTGTCTAGAGACGTCAGGTGTAACAAGGATAGGAGCGGATGTAAAACGATTCTTGAGGAGATCAAAAGCTCCCTGGGCGGAAACGGACCACTTAAAGCACGTCTTGACAGAAGTAAGGGCTGTGAGAGGAGCTGCCACCTGACCGAAATTACGGATGAAACGACGATAGAAGTTCGCGAAGCCGAGAAAGCGCTGCAGCTCGACGCGTGACTTAGGGACGGGCCAATCAATGACAGCTTGGACCTTAGCGGGATCCATCTTAATGCCTTCAGCGGAAATAACAGAACCGAGAAATGTGACGGAGGAGGCATGAAAAGTGCGCTTCTCAGCCTTCACAAAAAGACAATTCTCTAAAAGGTGCTGGAGGACACGTCGAACGTGCTGAACATGAATCTGGAGTGACGGTGAAAAAATCAGGATATCGTCAAGGTAAACGAAAACAAAGATGTTCAGCATGTCTCTCAGGACATCATTGACTAATGCCTGAAAGACAGCTGGAGCGTTAGCGAGGCCGAAAGGAAGAACCCGGTATTCAAAGTGCCCTAACGGAGTGTTAAACGCCGTCTTCCACTCGTCCCCCTCCCTGATGCGCACGAGATGGTAAGCGTTACGAAGGTCCAACTTAGTGAAAAACCTGGCTCCCTGCAGGATCTCGAAGGCTGAAGACATAAGAGGAAGCGGATAACGATTCTTCACTGTTATGTCATTCAGCCCTCGATAATCTATGCAGGGGCGCAGAGACCCGTCCTTCTTCTTGACAAAAAGAAAAAAACCCCGCTCCGGCGGGAGAGGAGGAGGGGACTATGGTACCGGCGTCAAGAGCTACAGACAAATAATCTTCGAGAGCCTTACGTTCGGGAGCCGACAGAGAGTATAGTCTACCCCGGGGGGGGGGGGTGGTTCCCGGAAGGAAATCAATACTACAATCATACGACCGGTGTGGAGGAAGAGAGGTGGCCCTGGACCGACTGAACACCGTGCGCAGATCGTGATATTCCTCCGGCACCCCTGTCAAATCACCAGGCTCCTCCTGTGAAGAAGAGACAGAGGAAACAGGAGGGATAGCAGACATTAAACATTTCACATGACAAGAGACGTTCCAGGAGAGGATAGAATTACTAGACCAACTAATGGAAGGATTATGACAAACTAGCCAGGGATGGCCCAAAACAACAGGTGTAAAAGGTGAACGAAAAATTAAAAAAGAAATGGTTTCACTATGATTACCAGAAACAGTGAGGGTTAAAGGTAGCGTCTCACGCTGAATCCTGGGGAGAGGACTACCATCCAGGGCGAACAAGGCCGTGGGCTCCTTTAACTGTCTGAGAGGAATGTCATGTTCCCGAGCCCAGGTCTCGTCCATAAAACAGCCCTCCGCCCCAGAGTCTATTAAGGCACTGCAGGAAGCTGACGAACCGGTCCAGCGTAGATGGACCGACAAGGTAGTGCAGGATCTTGAAGGAGAGACAGGAGTAGTAGCGCTCACCAGTAGCCCTCCGCTTACTGACGAGCTCTGGCCTTTTACTGGACATGAAGTGACAAAATGACCAGCGGAACCGCAATAGAGACAGAGGCGGTTGGTGATTCTCCGTTCCCTCTCATTAGTCGAGATGCGGATACCTCCCAGCTGCATGGGCTCAGCACCCGAGCCGGCAGAGGAAGATGGTAGTGATGCGGAGAGGGGGGCGACGGAGAGCGCGAGCTCCTTTCCACGAGCTCGGTGACGAAGATCAACCCGTCGCTCAATGCGAATAGCGAGTTCAATCAAGGAATCCACGCTGGAAGGAACCTCCCGGGAGAGAATCTCATCCTTTACCTCTGCGCGGAGACCCTCCAGAAGACGAGCGAGCAAGGCCGGCTCGTTCCAGCCACTGGAGACAGCAAGAGTGCGAAACTCAATAGAGTAGTCTGTTATGGATCGATTGCCTTGACATAGGGAAGACAGGGCCCTGGAAGCCTCCTCCCCAAAAACAGATCGATCAAAAACCCGTATCATCTCCTCCTTAAAGTCCTGATACTGGTTAGTACACTCAGCCCTTGCCTCCCAGATTGCCGTGCCCCACTCACGAGCCCGTCCAATAAGGAGAGATATGACGTAGGCGACACGAGCAGTGCTCCTGGAGTAAGTGTTGGGCTGGAGAGAAAACACAATATCACACTGGGTGAGGAACGAGCGGCATTCAGTGGGCTCCCCAGAGTAACACGGCGGGTTATTGATTCTGGGCTCCGGAGATTCGAAAGCCCTGGAAGTGGCCGGTGGATCGAGGCGGAGATGGTGAACCTGTTCTGTGAGGTTGGAGACTTGGGTGGCCAGGGTCTCAACGGCATGTCGAGCAGCAGACACTTCCTGCTCGTGTCTGCCTAGCATCGCTCCCTGGATCCCGACGGCTGAGTGGAGAGGATCCGAAGTCGCTGGGTCCATTCTTGGTCGGATTCTTCTGTTACGGTGCGTGAATGAGGACCCAAAAGCGAATTAACTTAAACAGAGCTTCTTTAATTACCAAACATAGGTAGGCTCAGACGGACCGGCAGATTCCGACAGGACAAGACAAGGTTACAGCAAACATGACGACAGTCTGGTTCAGGCATGAAACACAACAAACAAGAATCCGACAAGGACAGGAACAAAAACAGAGAGAGATATAGGGGACTAATCAGAGGGAAAAAGGGAACAGGTGGGAGAAGGGGTGACGAGGTAGTCAAGAGGAGACAAGGAACAGCTGGGGGAAAGCGGGGGAGAAAAGGTAACCTAATAACGACCAGCAGAGGGAGACAGGGTGAAGGGAAAGGACAGAGACAAGACACAACATGACAGTACATGACAGTAAATGTGTTATATACTGTATATATTTTTTATATACATTTGCTAAAATGTCTAAAAAGGTCCTTAAATAACCCATTTGCATCATTAATTCAAATGATAATAGAACATGTAAAGCACTATGCTTACATGAGATAGGATTAGGAATAATGATTACGGCTCTAGATTGCAGGAAAATGCTGTTTTATGTGTTTCAAAAAAAGCTAAATCCTCAGAAATCTCTGACAACCCCCCCCTCCATCTTCACGTACTCCGTGCTCCATCTAAATTAATGGGTGCATGATTCCCCTGTAGGTAAGCAGCCTGACATCATTGTGCAATGGACTCTGTCCAAAAATATTTACCCTCCCAAGGGTATAGATATGTCGAAAATAAAGGGACTGGGTGGTAAAGAATTGTTTTGGTATCTGTATTCCGTTTTCATTGGTAAGTTGTACAATTCCTATTGGCGTGTCTCTATGCGTTGGGAAGAAATCTTGGAACATTTTCATTTGGCCCAAAGGCCTTCTCTGCCACCACGTCTCCCTGGACACCAAGTAAACACATCTCCTGTTGGGGTGTGATTGCCTTCATGGTGGCTCTTGGGATGCCTGTCTCAGTAATTGGCTCCTATTCTGTCTGGGGGACGACTTTGAATATGGGCCGCCTTGCATCCATCAGTCTGCTGTGTTATCACAGCCTTTTTCCATTTGAAAGTTTCTCTTTTGGGTTCTATCCTGCACCGCACCACAAAACCATGTCTGTTCTCTGTCACCTCCCAGAAGTGAACTACATCAGCAGATGCTGGATTTAATCATAGCCAGGGATGGCACCCTGTTTGCAGCAGGCATCAGTATTTTCATTTGCCTCTGCTCTTCACTGTTTGTAATATGCATGCCCGCGCTGGAGTAGCGACAGCTCCTCTAATACTTGTGGGGCCCTGCCTCATATTGAATGCTATTGTTTTGGGGTGGTTTGCTCGCAATTCTTCGCCTGCTTGCAAACAGAGATTACTCGGGACATATTTTGGTTTGGAACAATTTGTGTGTGCAGGTGTACTGTTCTGTCACGTTCTGTTGAACCTAGAGAGGGAACCTGCTCCTCTGAGAGGAAGCCTGCATCTCCCAATCTATATCATTACTGCCCTCTGATAAGCTGCTCAACTGTGAATGAGAGAACCTGAGGACAGGACAGTCACTGCATTGTTTGCTTCAATGCCCTTCACCACAGGGCTTTCAAAGGGTACCACATTACCATATTGTATCTATTTTGTACCTATGTTTGTTTTTCAAATGGTGAGATGAGAAGAAGAGAATAGATTCTGAATCAACCTATTCTAGAGGGAAAGGCAAACTATTCATGGATTTCTGGAATCTAATTTTTATTTCCCAAGAACCTTCCCGTTTCTCTTACTGCTAGAAGATGCTGGGATAAACCCTTGAGTCTTTCAAGGCAGAGTTGTGTGGAAAGCTGTCACATTGTCAATTCTAATTAGCTGGACACACATTTCTTGGGTATGTATCATCTGGAGCCCATGGGAGTTTGGGAGATTGTTTTTCATGGTTCTGGTTTGCTATGGAGGCAGTGTTTTTGTTAATGATGTTGAGGTTAAACAGATGTTGAAGTTAAGGTGTGTGCGTGAGTGCCTGTGGTGTGCCATATAAAGAACCCACTTACCGTTAATATAGCCTTAATATGTCTTCAAATGAGATGATTGGAGCTTCCAAGCACATCATTATTTCAAGAAAAGTCATTAACATCAAGGTGACAGAGAAATACCCACAATTTAAGCCTTGATTCCCTCTTTCAAAATGTGATGCCTTGTGTTTTCTTATGATGGGATTTTGAGAACGTGTGTAAAATTAGCATTTCAGAATCCTCTCCTTAGTGAAATAAGTATATTTTTTAAAGCTGAATCTGGGGGTTATCCATTGAAAAACACAATCTCTTCTCACAGACATCTAGAAATTGGTGTGTCACCTTTCTATGTGACTTGATGAAATTCCTAAATCAATCATGAAAAAAGACTGGTTAGTTCGATGGAGCGAAAGGAAAGTCAGTGAACCTTTAGGGGGTCAGTTGGTTGAAGCTACACATTTCCAAGCGATGTTGTTTGAAACTCTCAGAGTTGTTGTCTGATGAAAACAGACATTGTGTCACCTCACGTTATAACCTTGTTCTCCTGTTCATAGACACAATAAAGAGAAGAAGGGGGGGGCTAGTAAGTTGTACAACTGAATGCATTCAACTGAAATGTGTCTTTCGCATTTAACCCAACCTCTGAATCAGAGGGGCGGGGGGGGGCTTCCTTAATCGACATCCACGTCTTCGGCGCCCAGGGAACAGTGGGTTAACTGCCTTGCTCAGGGGCGGAACGACAGATTTTTACCTTGTCAGCTTGGGGATTCGATCCAGCAACTTTTCCGGTTACTGGCCCAACGCTCCCACCCATGTGCTGCCCAAAATGTCTCCCCTGGATGATCACATGTGCTGATGCTTCATTGTGTGGCATTTCCCACTTCTTTCAGAATAGGTGGAGTAGGGAGAGTAGGTGGAGTTGGGAGAGTAGGTGGAGTGGGGAGAGTAGGTGGAGTTGGGAGCGTAGGTGGAGTGGGGAGAGTAGGTGGAGTGGGGAGAGTAGGTGGAGTTGGGAGAGTAGGTGGAGTGGGGAGAGTAGGTGGAGTGGGGAGAGTAGGTGGAGTTGGGAGAGTAGGTGGAGTTGGGAGAGTAGGTGGAGTTGGGAGAGTAGGTAGAGTGGGGAGAGTAGGTGGAGTGGGGAGAGTAGGTGGAGTGGGGAGAGTAGGTGGAGTTGGGAGAGTAGGTGGAGTTGTGAGAGTAGGTGGAGTTGGGAGAGTAGGTGGAGTGGGGAGAGTAGGTGGAGTGGGGAGAGTAGGTGGAGTTGGGAGAGTAGGTGGAGTTGGGAGAGTAGGTGGAGTGGGGAGAGTAGGTGGAGTTGGGAGAGTAGGTGGAGTGGGGAGAGTAGGTGGAGTGGGGAGAGTAGGTGGAGTTGGGAGAGTAGGTGGAGTTGGGAGAGTAGGTGGAGTTGGGAGAGTAGGTGGAGTGGGGAGAGTAGGTGGAGTGGGGAGAGTAGGTGGAGTGGGGAGAGTAGGTGGAGTTGGGAGAGTAGGTGGAGTTGGGAGAGTAGGTGGAGTGGGGAGAGTAGGTGGAGTTGGGAGAGTAGGTGGAGTTGGGGCAAGTGAAATTGGTTTGTGAGTGGAAAACGCTTACCATAAAACGATTCCCACTGGGCACATGCTGTTTGAATCAACGTTGTTTCCACAACATTTCATGAAATTAAGTTGAACCAATGTGAAATAGACATTGAATTGACATCTGTGCCCAGTGGGTTTTGTGGCTTCAGCGGTTTTAACAACAGATCTGTACCAACATTATGTGAATGTTTGTGTGAACGTTTGTCAGTGTTTGTGCTAATCCAGAGTGAGTATGAGGTAGGCGACGAGGCATTCGTTGTGATCGAGCGGGTTTCTGTTTCCGCCTGCGATGCTTGTTGGCCATCTGGAGGGAAGCGCATTGCCCATTAATCACCTCCCTCGGGAGTGACTTTGTTAAACATTCTGCTCAGGTGAACTTCACTAATCCACTGCTCTTTCTTTACCTTTTCAATCCCCTCTCTCTCTCCTCCTCTCTCGCCTTCTCTCTCTCCCGCTCTCTCTCTGAGATAGTATTTTGATAGTGATAACATTTTCTTCCTAACATGAACTGTATTCAACTGCTGGACGTGGAAAGGGAATCTCATTGGTTCATTGTTTAGTATAGGGATTCAAAGGTAACCTGAAAACTTAGCAGGCAGTGCACTGTCATGCATCCACTCGCCACGACGTGGCAGTGTGTCTACATGAATGACAACCATAGTGCATAAAGGAAGCCACAGTTGCTGGCTGCACTGTTAAGGATGGTGCATAGTAAATGACTGGCCTCTTTCTGTAATGGACTTTCCATCTGTTGTTTTAAGTTTGTACGGTACACACACACACACACTCTCTCTCTCCTCATCACTCCTTGGAGGAGGAAGGTAGCTAAGAGTTGTACTTAGATCTCCCTTATGTGTGGGCTTCCAAAAAAGACAAATGAATCACTTTGGATAATCGAGTATTGGAGGAGGGCTCCTTCAGTAATGACACACACACACACACACACACACACACACACACACACACTCTCTCTCTCTCTTCCCCCTCAGACCTCCGCTGTACTCCTCTGAAGTGCCTGACCGGGGAGAGCAGTTAGAAGCCTGAAGGAAGTAAACACTGTATATAATTTAGGATGAATGCACTGTATCATCCCACGCTCCTCTCCTCAGCTCACACAGTGGTCCACAGGTGGTAGTTCCAGTACCTGGCCCCCCTGCTTATTGCATTCCAGGTGCCGGGCTGAGAGTGTTTACTGTGAGAATAGGCCTGGTTGTGCTCAGAGCCATCCACTCTTTTTCAGAGAACTCATGAGGACTCACAAGACAGGCCACATCGCTTTAATAGGCTGGAAGACAAGGAGAGCAATAAGCTGGAAGACAAGGAGAGCAGTAGGCTGGAAGACAAGGAGAGCAGTAGGCTGGAAGACAAGGAGAGCAATAGGCTGGAACACAAGGAGGACATTAGGCTGGAACACAAGGAGGCCAGTAGGCTGGAACACCATAGGAAATCAGTTGGCTGGAACACAGGAGAACAGTAGGCTGGAACACAGGAGATCAGTAGTCTGGAACACAATGTGATCAGTAGACTGGAACACAAGGAGGCCAGTAGTCTGGAACACAAGGAGATCAGTAGGCTGGAAGACAAGGAGGCCAGTAGGCTGGAACACAAGGAGATCGGTAGTCTGGAACACAAGGAGAACAGTAGTCTGCAACACAAGGAGGTCAGTAGGCTGGAACACAGGCAGCCAGTAGGCTGGACCACAGGAGAACAGTAGGTTGGAAAACAGGAGATCAGTAGGCTGGAAGACAAGGAGGCGAAACCTCTGGCCTCACTGTCTTCTGTGTGTGTGTGTGTGTGTGTGTAGGTGTATATTGCCTACAAAAACAATTTGACACATCAGATATACAGTACCAGTCAAAAGTTTAGAAACACCTACTCATTCAAGGGTTTTTATTTATGTGTACTATTTTCTACATTGTAGAATAATAGTGAAGACATCAAAACTATGAAATAACACATGGAATCATGTAAATTATGTAACAAAAAAAGTGTTAAACAAATCAAAATATATTTTATATTTCAGATTCTTCAAAGTAGCCACCCTTTGCCTTGATGACATATTTGCACACTCTTGGCATTCTCTCACCCAGCTTCAGGAGGTAATAACCAGGAATGCATTTAAATTAAACGGTGTGCCTTGTTAAAAGTTAATTTGTGGAATTTCTTTCCTTCTTAATGTGTTTGAGCCAATCAGTTGTGTTGTGACAAGGTAAGGGTGGTTTACAGAAGATGGCCCTATTTGGTAAAAGACCAAGTCCATATTATGGAAAAAACAGCTCAAATAAGCAAAGATAAACGACTGTCCATCATCACTTAAAGACATGAAGGTCAGTCAATCCTGAACATTTCAAGAACTTTGAAAGTTTCTTCAAGTGCATTCGCAGAAACAATCAAGTGTTATAATGAAACTGGCTCTCACGAGGACCACCACAGGAAAGGAAGACACAGAGTTAACTCTGCTGCAGAGGATAAGTTCATTAGAGTTACCAGCCTCACAGAGTTCAAGTAACAGACACATATCAACATCAACTGTTCAGAGGAGACTTCATGAATCAGGCCTTCATGGTTGAATTGCTGCAAAGGAACCGCTACTAAATTACACCTATAAGAAGAAGAGACTAGCTTGGGCCAAGAAACACGAGCAAATGACATTAGACTGGTGGAAATCTGTCCTTTGGTCTGATGAGTCAAAATGTGAGATTTTTGGTTCCAACCAGTGTCTTTGTGAGACACAGAGTAGGTGAACGGATGATCTCCCCATGTGTGGTTCCAACCGTGAAGCATGGAGGAGGAGGTGTGATGGTGTGGGGGTGCTTTGTTGGTGACACTTTGTGATTATTTAGAATTCAAGGCATCCCCATCTGGTTTGCTCTTAATGGGTCTATCATTGTTTTTTCAACAGGGCAATGACCCAACACACTTCCAAGCTGTGTAAAGGCTATTTGACCAAGAAGGAGAGTGATGTAGTGTTGCATCAGATGACCTGGCTTCCACAATCACCCGACCTCAACCCAATTGAGATGGTTTGGGATGAGTTGGACCGCAGAGTGAAAGAAAAGCAGCCAACAAATGCTCAGCATATGTGGGAACTCCTTCAAGACCTTTGGAAAAACATTCCAGGTGAATTTGGTTGAGAGAATACCAAAAGTGGGCAAAGTTGTCATCAAGGCAAAGGGTGGCTGGGTTGAAGAATCTCAAATATAAAATATATTTTGATTTGTTGAATACTTTTAACGTTACTACATGATTCCACATGTGTTATTTCATAGTTCTGATGTATTCACTATTATTCTACAATGTAGAAAATAGTTAAAATAAACAAAAACCCTTGAATGAGTAGCTGTATCCAAACTTTTGACTGGTACTGTACATCTTCCAGCTTTCTCCAACTAGCTTTCCCCTCGTCCGCTGCTGTTAATGTGTGTGTTTGTTTATTTCCTCACCATCACTATGATGCTATGTATGTCTGGAGCCTTGCATCACTTTAGAGACCCATTCAGTTAACTCCCCGCTTGCATGATAAATGGACCCCCACAGGTGTGATGTTTCCCCCCAAATAGCTCAACTAATGTGGGTGTATAGGAGGCATGGTGGATGGGTAAATGTAGTGTTCAGGGGGGTGTACCCAACCTGTCTCAGTGGTCCCCAGGTGATTACAATACTGCAAGCCCACCAGGCACTCTCATGTAGATAGATACACATAAAGGAGAGGAAGAGAGGTTGTTCTCTTTGATTTATGTCCTTATCATAGATTATAACTTTGGTGTTAGAAGAGTTCAAACACAGCAATCTGTGGGAAGGTTGTAGAGTGGGGTAATGTCCATGATATTGTACATGTTGCTCCATGCGACTTGCACGAACAGATCACAATAGCTGGTACTGGATCATGGACCAACCACACAGGCAAGTAGCAGCATTTGTTATTGCCAGATTTGATGCAATCTCGGAACCCACAACCACATCTAGTTAGCTAACTCAGTTTACTTCTGGTGTGAAACATTAAACAGGGATCAGCGTACCAAACACGCCAGGATCTGAATCAGAAAATTTTCTAAATGAATATAAGTGCTTCTCTCTGGTCTAATCAGCATCTCATAGGGGTGATTGGATTGGTTTACTCCTTTGAGCAGCTTCTTCCTCCAAATCCCATTGTCTAAATGTCCTCAACATTGAGTCCCCATCAGACTTCAGCTAGCCTCCTGGCCTTCACAGGGAGACAGACACTCAACAGTCTCCACTAGGTCCTGGAACACTGTGTGGTACCTCATCAAGGGCCCATCTGCCATTCACACTGCAGCACTTTGTCCACAGAGGACCAGAGATAATGATAACAGTGAGTAAATTTGCCACAAAGCACTGGGTGACCTCCTTTTCAGACACCCTAGCTGGCTGGGTGATTGAGCTAACTGGACCACAACCTGTGTTCTGTTGTTTGTTGCTTAGGGCCTCATCCATCCAGGCAACAGATAGAGACAAAATGCCAGGCAATCATGGACAGTTAGCAAGATACAAACAGAGGCAGTTAGCAAGGCAGCCATTATTGTCTTTCATAATTAGCGAGTGTTTTATAATTAGCCGTTAGCTAATGGACTGATGGCGGCCCTGTTCTGTCACTGTGGTTGCAGAGGCTGGACCGACGCCTCCCATGGTTTTGAACTAAATGGCAAGTTAGTCAGGTCACTTAAATGTGCCCAGCAAATGTCCCTGGCTGCACCCAGAGAGATTCGGACTGCCATTTGGCCACGCTCCTAGAACTTTTCTGTGACACTGCCCCCAGGGCTGGATGGGAGGGACAGCTGGTGCCAATGACAAATCGTAGAGGGGTGTGTTTTTTTAAACATTTTTATTACATCGGGGAGTCACTCTTTGGCATCTGGACAAAATCCCAAAGTCTCCACGCGACTCCATTTGACTGCCTCTGCCATGGTCCAACTGCTCTACATACGGTGGAGAGAAACACACATTTCTTCTTAATCGCTATTACTACCAATGAGCCTGTCCTCCTATAGCTCCTCCCACCAGCCTCCTCTGTGTAATCCACTCCCATTAGGAACTCTACTTTCCCTCCCAACACTTTTCACCTGGAAAGGCTAAATAACATATGTGCTCTCAGATTGCAATTAGAGTTCATATGGGAACGCTCTGGTTTCGCAGGCTTGTGACATTGACTGTAATATTGGAGGTCACGTCCTGATTAAGGTTGTATGAAACCATACAATTTTGGCCATAGAAGGAGCTATGACTGTATTGGCTTTTACCTGTCCCATAATTTCAGATCTAGTGCCCACGAGGTACGGACTGTGGTTAGATTTGGGACTGAGTGACAGTGTTTGACCTACTAAGATGATTGATGGCAGTCATTTTGAGCCGGTGTCTACCTGGAGACATACAGGATGTATGGCTGAGATCTGAGGCACGATGGGAGTGATCTGTGGGGAGAAGATGAAAGAGGATGTAGGGGAAAGGTGTTATGACTGCAGGGAGGAGACCCAGGGTCAAACAGCATGGAAGGGAGCTGGAAGAGGGAGTTTAACAGCACAGGTCTCTACTATCGGACAGCGTCAATCTCCCATTTTTTTTATAAGACTCTGAAGACTCAATGCCAAACATAGAAAAATGTCAACTAAATGCAGCAGGGAACATAGCATTGAATTGGACAAATCGTTCCATCCCAGCATCTCCTCTACCATGTGGAATCCTCCTGCATATAACTACAAACTTGGCTTGATTCTGCAATCTTTACGTGAACTTCAGATGATGGAGGTTACAGTGTCTCTCACATAGACATGACATCGTTGTATCTGTCCCATTATGGCGTCTGTGAGAGCACGGAAGGTGCCATTGAGACCATCTCCATTTTGAAGTTGTCCATGTTCTTCTATAACTACATTTATGAGTTGGTAAACAAACTGAAAGGGTGCATACTGACACCTGGAGTGTGTTGTTTGAACATATATAAAGCCAAGTTTGGCGATTTACTGCTAACTGCAGTTATGGAACATTTGCTCATTAATATAATTAATTGGCCTCCTGGTGACCTGGATGGATTTATGTGATCATCCTTAACCCATAGGAAGTCCCACCCAGTTGACTACTTCAAAATGGTGAAAGTCTGATCAAAGATGCTGCTAAAACAGGATTTTGGCCACTAGAGTCCTCTATCTATCTCTATGGTCTATCATGCTAAAAAGCAAGCATAACCATTTCAGTAATTCCCCATTAGGCCAGAAGATGTGGCTATGTCACATGGTTCTGGAATCCCTAAAGTGTATATGTGTGTACAGTGCGTGCACATCAAATCAAATGTATTCATATAGCCCTTCTTATATCAGCTGATATCTCAAAGTGCTGTACAGAAACCCAGCCTAAAATCCAAACAGCAAGCAATGCAGGTGTAGAAGCACGGTGGCTAGGAAAAACTCCCTTGAAAGGCCGGAACCTAGTAAGAAACCTAGAGAGGAACCAGGCTATGAGGGGTGGCCAGTCCTCTTCTGGCTGTGCCGGATGGAGAATATAACAGAACATGGCCAACATGCGTACCCCGGCTTGTGAGTATGCATTCACATGTAACAATCAAGCTTGGTTTGAACACACAAACATTGAGTCATAAAGACCTTTCTCTTTTGCGTGCTCTCCTGTGTAATTGTATTGTATGGTGAGAAAAAAAAAAGTTCATTGGGGCACTATTCCACAGAGCCTTTACCTTTCACAGAAGCCAGAGCCCTCCTTGTACTGTTGGGCTTATCACTAGCACTAATGGGGTATTCTAGAGGGCCCATTTACTCTCCTCAATAGCACTGGTGACCGCTGAAAGTAATGGCCAATGAAACATCTGTGCGAGTAATACTACTTTTTGTTCACTGTCCTTCTAAATTAGATTTTTGGCAAAGTTCAGAGAGAAATCAACTGGCTGTATTGAATACAGCACTTTAGGGGCACTATGTGGTGAGCAGGTTTAGATTTTATGGCAATGTTCCAATTCTCTGAAATGGCTTCTTACCTGAAAGGTCTGGGACTGGGTTCCAATACTCTAGTTTTCCTCTTTCCCAACACATACCCTCATTAGGTTGGCTTACAACAATCTTCGCTTGTGGGGGAAGTTGAGACATTTTTGACATTCAGCAACATATTGGAGCTTATAGAGACCCCAGCTGATGTATAGAACAATCTTAAAATGGCTTTGAAACAAGCATCATGAAACCTCTTAACACAAATTAATTTGACTTGGAGAAAATCCGTTTTTTGGACCTAACCTGCTTACCACTTTTTCCATGCGGTTTCTTCCCTCAGACTCAATGAAATGGTCAAATGATACATTTTGTGTATGGTTTCCTACTTAACTTACCCCTTTGTTTCAACTTACCCCACTCTCACCTATAAACTGTAATGTGGAAGAGCTTTGGAGAGCTGTCAAAACATTGGAAAAGGGAACAGAAACATCTAGACACAGAAGGGAAATGATAGAGGAAAACCTTCAAGCACTGTGTAATCAAACGTAGGCAATGCTCTTTGTGATGTCAGTCTGGGCCCGTCTCTGGGGCAGCAGAACGGAGATTGGCTTGTGGGTTGAGACCCACACAGCACAGGAAGAGGAAGTGGCAGGGAATACATTACCTGCATGTTTGGCATGACACCCTCTGCAACTTGGCAGATTGATGTTTCCTGAAAACAGAGATAGGCATGAGGGTTCTGATGAGGGGATATGTGTGATGTTTCTGAGGGTGTTACTTTCTGGGGAGTTTTGTTTTATTGCATTTGAGGTGGAACTGTCACTGCTACAAATTTCAAATACATTTTCTACTTTGTTACTGCAGCTTGTAAGGAAGGGTATGTTGTCTTCTACAGTATTTTCCACCCCATTTGGTGAGAGTCAGAGGGCATAATACATCAGTTTTTCATTGGCTGAGTGTCGAGAGGGTGAGCTTTTGATTGGCCTGGGGGTGAGAGAAGATGGAGAAAATTGATATTTGATTGGTTGAGAGGAGAAGGCCGACAAGGTCAGTTCTCCCTGCCACAAAGGCAGCCAACCCCATGATCAATATGGTCATTTTCCCTGTTCACTGAACTCTGTATCCCTTTCTCTCTTCCCTACACTAAATGAATTGACAGTAAATGGACCATTGGGGGAGAGGGACATAAGGATCTAATGATAATCTGTTGGGTGAACTGTGAAGAGGGGACCCAGTTTATTCCCATTACTGGGAGTTAGTTACTTGTATTGTCTCTTTCTACACCTGATGTTCATGCTCTTGCTGTATGCGGTTGGAGTAGAGCAGGCAACCCTGTTCCTGAAGGATTGTTTCCCAACTAGGCACCACACTGAGCTGGTTACTTAATTGATCAGTACGGTGATTGCTTAAATTCAACACACCTGGTGTTCCAGGTCAGTTAAAGGTAGACTCAGCGAAATGCCGTTGCCACGAGCAACACCACAGCTATTGAGATGAGCGGGATGCAAGACTTCGCTCTCACACGGTCACACACAGTATCTGCTCGTGTGCACCGGTTCGCTTCACGGCGTTCACAGCGTGGTAGCCACGGGACCGAAACAGCAGTTGAGCCTCATGCTCCAACGCTCTGCGGAAATTGACCACTATGCTGTGTACTTTCTGCATCTATATTATCAGTCTACTATTAAAAACATGAAGTTACTGCGGCACACAAGGACCAGGGTTGTCTACCCCTGGAGTAGAGGATATGAGTATTTATTTTCAATTAATTATTCTCAAATGTGAGTTCATAGTTTCAGACACACTATCAATGATTTATCTACTTGCTAAGATTACATTGTATTTCACTTTCATTAGAGATGAGCAGAAATGCTGGCTTAGCATTATGCAATTTGCAGTCACCCACATTGGTGCCAACACGGCGCCAATTTAAATTGTGAAACTCAAACCTAGTTCGCCAAATTCAGTGTATTTATGGCTTTGACGCTACGGTGTCATTTAGCTTCTTCACCAGCATGTCTTCAGTAGGAGCAGACCCTTTAGCGGAACAGCGAAAAGGAGCTGAAAGCCAGCAAATGGCAACACATGCTGTTTATGAACACTATTCCTGCTGGATGATCTCCAAATGAATCTATCCAGTCAATTAGACCCACAGTGGGACACCAACCATTACAGTTGCATATGAGTACGTATGCTTAATAGCATCATTTATAGGAAAGTGTGTGTGTGTGTAACAGCAAGCATTACTGTAATAACTTACAGCATCATTAGTTGTGCAAAAGCACCTGTGTGTATCAGTGAAACAGTCCAGTTGCTCACGTATCAGCCATAGCAGCAGGGAGAGATAGGCAACAGATAAATACAAATGGATTCTACAAATACAAGATACTCTAAAGACCAAAGTATCAAACTAAAATGCAAAATACTTTGGCAAAGTATTCTACTTAGATAAAATACCAGTACTGTATTTTGTATTTTCTAAATTTACAAAAAACACACCTTCACTACAATAACATTCTCTGTAACAGTAACCCCTCCCAAAAAATACAGTTTTTTTTTGCTATTAATGTTCTATGTGATTGTTATCTACCTTAGTTTAATGCACTGACTTGCTCTGCTCTGCTAAATTACCTAAATGAACAAATACAAAGCACACAAGGTATCATTATTGGCCTTGTTTAGGGGGTGGAGCTCATGAGACTAATAGATCAGCGTGATTTTTAGTGTTCATTTAAAAAAATTACATTACAATTTTGGTCATTTAGCGCACTCTATTATCACAACATAGTGCCAACAACATTTCACATAATAGTGAACCAGAATTAAAAAAATTATAGAAAAATATTTTGTATTTCTTTTACAAACTATAGTTTTGGTAAGTCGGCCTGTTACGGCTGCTGTCCCTGTACAGGGATCAACATCAGCGGACATAAGCGGAAATTTCAGAGTGACAACTAATAGTACTCGATACAACTCAAACTTTCATTAAAACACACATGCAGGGTACTCAATTAAAGCTACACTCGTTGTGAATCTAGCCAACATGTCAGATTTTTAAAATGCTTTTCGGTGAAAGCATGAGAAGCTATTATCTGATAGCATGCAACCCCCGAAATACACAAAGGGGACGTAAACAGAATAATTAGCGTAGCCGGCGCTACACAAAAAGCAGAAATAAAATATAAAACATTCATTACCTTTGACAAGCTTCTTTGTTGGCACTCCTATATGTCCCATAAACATCACAATTGGGTATTTTTTTCGATGAAATCCGTCCATGTATACCCAAAATGTCCATTTATGAAGGCCGTCTGATCCATGGAAAAGCACCGTTCCAAAACGCACCGTAATTTTTTTTTATTAAAAAAGTTACCTATAAACTTTGACAAAACACTTCAAACTACTTTTGTAATCCAACTTTAGGTATTAGTAAACGTTAATAATCGATCAAATTGATCACGGGGCGATGTGTATTCAATAGCAGCACGTTTTGAAATCATGGTCCACATTCTCTCTTTCATTACTTCCTGTGGTGTGCTCGACGACAGGAAGTGCCTATTCCTCATGTTACCAAGGATTCATTTAAAATCAATTGACAGTACTGGCGACATCGTGTGGAAGCTGTAGGCATATAAACAGGGACCTTATAAACAGGGACCTATCTATTTTCCCTTGCCATAGACAATACAGAGACTGGCGGAGGGATATTTTTTTGGGTTTTTTGTGAACAGTTTTTCTTAGGATTTTTCCTGCTAAACGCGTTCTGTTATAGTCACATACATGATTTAACCAGTTTTATAAACTTCAGAGTGTTTTCTATCCACACATACTAATCATATGCATATACTATATTCCTGGCATGAGTAGCAGGACGTTGAAATGTTGCGCGATTTTTAACAAAAAGCTGCGAAATTTCGCAGCCTCTTTAACAGGCTTTTAGGACATCTACTTTGTGCATAACACAAGTAATTTTTCCAACAATTGTTTACAGGCAGATATTTTCACTTATAATTCATTGTATCACAATTCCAGTGGGTCAGAAGTTTACATACACCAAGTTGACTATGCCTTTAAACAGATTGGAAAATTCCAGAAAATGATGTCATGGCTTTAGAAGCTTCTGATAGGCTAATTGACATCATTTGAGTCAATTGGAGGTGTACCTGTGGAGGTATTTCAAGGAATACCTTCAAACCCAGTGCCTCTTTGCTTGACATCATAGGAAAATCCAAAGAAATCAGCCAAGACCTCAGAATAAAATGTAGACCTCCACAAGTCTTGTTCATCCTTGGGAGCAATTTTCAAACACCTGAAGGTACCACGTTCATTTGTACAAACAATAGTACGCAAGTATAAATACAATGGGACCACGCAGCCGTCATACCGCTCAGGAAGGAGATGCATTCTGTCCCCTAGAGATGAACGTACTTTGGTGCGAAAAGTGCAAATCAATCCCAGAACAACAGCAAAGGACATTGTGAAGATGCTGAAGGAAACAGGTACAGAATAATCTATATCCACAGTAAAATGAGTCCTATATCAATATAACCTCAAAGACCGCTCAGCAAGGAAGAAGCCACTGCTCCAAAACCGCCATAAAAAAGCTAGACTACAGTTTGCAACTGCACATGTGGACAAAGATGGATTTTTTGGATTAGTGTTCTCTGGTCTGATGAAACAAAAACGGAACTGTTTGGCCAAAATGACCATTGTTATGTTTGGAGGGAAAAGGGGGGAGGTTGCAAGCCAAAGAACAACATCCCAACCATTAAGCACGGGGGTGGCAGGAGGGACTGGTGCAATTCACAAAACAGATGGCATCATGAGGTAGGAAAATTATGTGGATATATTGGAGAAACATCTCAGACATCAGTCAGGAAGTTAATGCTTGGTCGCAAATGGGTCTTCCAAATGGACAATGATCCCAAGCATACTTCTAAAGTTGTGACAAAATGGCTTAAGGACAACAAAGTCGAGGTATTGGAGCGGCCATCACAAAACCTGACTCAGTTACACCACCTCTGTCAGGAGGAATGGGCCACAATTCACCCAACTTATTGTGGGAAGCTTGTGGAAGGCTACTATTATTCTGACATTTTACATTCTTAAAATGAAGTGGTGATCCTTACTGACCTAAAACAGGGAATTTTTACTCAGATTAAATGTCAGGAATTGTGAAAAACTGAGTTTAAATGTATTTGGCTGAGGTGTATGTAAACTTCTAACTTCAACTCTGTGTGTGTTTATATATATATATATATAACGTAAGTATATACATATTTCAAATACAAGTAATATAAATACTACCCATATCTGCCAACAGGATGGGCAATTTGCATATCCTGAAAATAATTGAACTGATAAATACATGAAAATGTATTGAATAGTCACCTACCAGGAAACATGGAGTCAGACGTCATAAGAGCTTTCAACAACGGGCTAGAAAATGGTAATAAAAACATTTAGATTTACCTCCCCCTAGATACAAGTAAATGGGAAACAAAACTGTACACGCTTATGTTCCTCTTCGTCATGAGTTGGATTTTTAGATAAACTCTGCATTGCGGTGGCTCAATGAGTTGACTGATAGTATGGAAGGATAGGGATAGCAGGGGGAGGATGGCGATAGAAGGTGCAAGAGAGAGAAAGGGGTTTCTGACTGGAAGACAGAATTCTGCCAGTTTCTCCATGTGACCCCGGTCTAGGCTGGCAGAGAAGTGAACTGCTGCCTAAACAGCACTGAACACTAACTGCAGCCTGGCTGGGATCTCTTGCTCTCTCGCCAGGCACACTCTGAGTCTCGCCACTCACTGACTTAGAGTGAGGGCAGTTGTGGAGAGGTTTATGCACACAAACACACACTGGGTGGAAACAGCTGTTCATTTGTTGCATGATGGATATTTGTCTCTCTAATGTCCTCGAGGAAACTCAGAATGAGCCTGGATGGTCATTAGTGTAACTATACCTGTGAAGTAAATACATATAGAAAATGGAGAGTGTGTCTGCATGCTTGTGTGCCTGCTTGCGTTTGAGAGTGTGTGTGTAAGAGAAGGGCTATATAAATACATTTGATTTGATTTGTGTCTGTGTGCGTGTGTGTCTGTTTGTGTGTCTTGGTTGTTTGTGTGAAATTGTCATATCTTTGCAGATGTGACAGCGAGTGGAAAATGACCCTGCTTCATTGCCATGCTGGTCCAGACATCACTGTAATGTGTGACCGGCATCATAACAGTGAGCCAAGACAGCGGTTGGGAGAGGAAGGGAGCAAAAATATCTCCTCATCATGCCAGGGGCAGTGGCATTAAAGTGCTGGTGTAGCTTTATTTTTCTGCTCGCTGTCATTTTATGTAACGAGCCCATTAAACCGGGTGGCGTCTAATTTGTCAACTCCCTCGCAAATGTGTGTTCGTCAACAAAATGGGGCGTGCACCAGCATTTGGTGTCATTGAAGGTCCTTTAAGATAACAAAAGAGCACGCACTGGCTTTGTGTCGCAAATCTGTATTGATAATAGAGTTGTGAGCCTTGGAGACAGGCGGCTAGCTTTCATCGACTTGGTAAAGCCCTGAATCCAGGTCATTTCTCCCCTTAAGTTTATTGACCTGGCTTTTCAAACAGATATTGCACTAACAAATGCTTTCATTTGTGTCACAAAATAATTGTTTTAAACCGATAAATCAGATTCTTCACTTCTTGTGTAAGGTTATGCCCAATCGATTTACGTCTAGTCTCTTTCACCCGCTAGTCTCTTTCAACCACTAGTCTCTTTCACCCGCTAGTCTCTTTCAACCGCTAGTCTCTTTCAACCGCTAGTCTCTTTCACCCGCTAGTCTCTTTCAACCGCTAGTCTCTTTCAACCGCTAGTCTCTTTCACCCGCTAGTCTCTTTCAACCGCTAGTCTCTTTCAACCGCTAGTCTCTTTCACCCGCTAGTCTCTTTCAACCGCTAGTCTCTTTCAACCGCTAGTCTCTTTCAACCGCTAGTCTCTTTCACCCGCTAGTCTCTTTCAACCGCTAGTCTCTTTCAACCGCTAGTCTCTTTCACCCGCTAGTCTCTTTCAACCGCTAGTCTCTTTCACCCGCTAGTCTCTTTCAACCGCTAGTCTCTTTCACCCGCTAGTCTCTTTCAACCGCTAGTCTCTTTCACCCGCTAGTCTCTTTCAACCGCTAGTCTCTTTCACCCCCTGACAACAAATTCTGACTTATTGAATAGACAATGCATTATCTTAGTGTTGGAAATGAATGTCTGGCAAACCATCCTTACATTGGCCGATTGCAGCAGTCATAACACAGTCCACACACTTATTCAGAAGTTGAATGACTAGTCATTCAGTCATTTACTAAGAATCTTACACTTTCTTCATATAGATCTGTAACATCTTGGAACCTACAAGATCACTAAGGGGGCTTTCTGTTGTACGCTTGTTTGGGGTTTTATTGGTGCAAAAAGTATTATTATCAGGGTCTCAGTTGTAGCTTCATGATGATTTTTTTGTATCTATTAAGCTAGTCTTACTGGGGGTTCGACATAACGAAAATTACAGACAGAAGACTTTAAAATGTACATATATTTAAAAACATGAACATGTAGTGTGTATATCTATCAGTGACACATACATGTCGGTACATGCACACAACAAGTAGGTCACATGGGGGAGAGGCGTTGTGCCGTGATGTGTTGCTTTATTTGTTTTTTGAAACCAGGTTTGCTGTTCACTTGCGCAATTTAAGATGGAGGAAGTTCCATTCACTCATGGCTCTGTATAATACTGTACGTTTACTTGAATTTGTTCTGGACCTGGGGACTGTGCAAAGACCCCTGGTAGCATGTCTGGTGAGGTACGTGTGTGTGTGTCAGTGCTGTTTGTAAGTTGACTATGCAAACAATTTGGAATTTCCAACACATTAATGTTTCTAATAAAAACAAGAAGTGACGCTGTCAGTCTTTGCTCAACTATTAGCCAAGAGAGACTGGCATCATGCATAGTATTAATATTAGCCCTCTGAATACAATGAAGAGCAAGACGTGCAGCTCTGTTCTGGGTCAGCTGCAACTTAACTAGGTCTTTCTTTGCAGCACTTGACCACATGACTGGACAATAATCAATAAAAGATCAAACTAGAGCCTGCCGTACATGCTTTGTGGAGTTTGGTGTCAAAAAGCAGAGCCTATTATGGACAGACCTCTCCCCATCTTTACAACCATTGAATCTACACTATATAGACAGAAGTATGTGGACACCCCTTCAAATTAGTGGATCCACCACCTGTTGCTGACAGATGTATATCATTGAGCACACAGCCATACAATCTCCATAGACAAACATTGTCAGTAGAATGGCCTTACTGAAGAGCACAGTGACATTCAACGTAGCACCGACATAGGATGCCACCTTTCCAACAAGTCAGTTCGTCAATGGTTTGCCCTGCTAGAGCTGCCCCGATCAACTGTAAGTGCTGTTATTATGAAGTGGAAACGTCTAGGAGCAATGACGGCTCAGCCGCGAAGTGGTACACAAGCTCACTGAATGGAACTGCCGAGTGCTGTAGTGCATAGCGTGTAAAAATCGTCTTTCCTCAGTTGCAATACTCACTACTGAGTTCCAAACTGCCACTCGAGCACCGCACACAAGCCTAAGATCACCATAAGCAATGCCAAGTGTCAGCTGGAGTGGTGTAAAGCTCGCCGCTATTGGACTCTGGTGCAGTGCGAACAAATTCTCTGGAGTGATGAATCAAGTTTCACAACTTGGCAGTCCTTCGAATGAATCTGGCTTTGGCGGATGTCAGGAGATTGCTACCTACCCCAATTCATAGTGCCAACTGTAAAGTTTGGTGGAGGAGGAATAATCGCTTGGGGCTGTTTTTTATTGTCGGGCTAGGTCCCTGTGTTCCAGTGAAGGGATATCGTAACACTACAGCATGCAATTACATTCTAGACGATTCTGTGCTTCCAACTTTGTGGCAACAGTTTGGGGAAGGCCCTTTCTTGTTCCAGCATGACAATGCCCCCATGAACAAAGCGAGGTCCAGACAGAAATGGTTAGTCGAGATCGGTGTGGAAGAACTTGACTGGCCTGCACAGAACACTGACCTCAACCCCATTGAACACCTTTTGGCTGAATCATTGACTGGGAGCCAGGCATAATTGCCACAACATCAGTGCCCGACCTCACTAATGCTCTTGTGACTAAATCAAGCAAGTACCCTCAGCAATGTTCCAACATCTAATGGAAAGTCACCCCAGAAGAGTTGAGGTTGTTATAGCAGCAACGGGAGGACCAACTCCATATGAATGACCACGGAATGAGATGTTGACGAACAGGCGTCCACATCTAGTGGTCATCTAGTGTATGTATTTTGACAGTTTAAATTACTTCGTTCTATCTGAGATTGTAGTCTCCTTAACTTGTTCAACAACCACACCATTCATTACCAGATTCAGCTGAGGTCTATAACTTAGGGAATGATTTGTACCAAATACAATGCTCTTAGTTTAAGAGATGTTCAGGACCAGTTTATTACTGGCCACCCATTCCAAAATTGTCTGCAACTCCTTGTTAATGGTTTCAGTAACTTCATTAGTTGTGGTTGCTAATGCGTATATGGTTAAATCATCAGCATACATGGACACAAATGCTTTGTTTGGTGCAGTGGCAGGTAATTGGTAAAAATAGAAAAGAGTAGAGGGCCTAGAGAGCTGCCCTGCAGTACACCACACTTTACATGTTTGAAATTAGAGAAGCTTCCAATAAAGAAAACCCTCTGTGTTCTATTAGATAGATATATCTGAATCCACAATATGGCATAGGCTGAAAAGCCATAATACATGGTCAATGATATCAAAGGCTGCACTGAAATGTATCTGTACAGCTCCCACAATCTTCTTATAAACATTTATTTTAACCAATCATCCAGTCATTTGTGTCAGTACATTACATGTTGAGTGCCCTTCTATATAAACATGCTGAAAGTCTGTTGTTAATTTGTTTACAAAGAAATAGCATTGTATTTGGTCAAACACAATTGTTTTTGATAGGTCTGCTGTTAGAACCAGTAAAGGCTGCTTTACCACTCTTGGGTAGCGCAGTGGCTTTGGCTTCCCTCCAGGCCTGAGGACAACTAATTTCCTCAAGGCTCAGATTGAAGATATGACAAATAGGAGTGGCACTAGAGTTAGCTACCATCCTCAGTAGCTTTCCGTCTATGTTGTCAATACCATGAGGTTTGTCATTATTGATAGATAATTATTTTATCTCCCACACTAACTTTTCAAAATGTTAACTTACAATGCTTTTCTTTCGTTATAGTTTTTTTCCTGCATTAGTACAATGTCTCATTGTTCATTTAAAAAAAAATATTCGGCAAGTCGGTTAAGAACAAATTCTTATTTACAATGAAGGCTAAACCGGCCAAACACAGACGACGCTGTGCGCCGCCCTATGGGACTCCCAATCACAGCCAGTCGTAACTCCCTGGTTCGAATCCATGCTGTGTCAGTAGTGAGGCCTCTAGCACTGAGATGAAGTGCCTTAGACCGCTGCTGTGACAATGTTGCGTTAGGAGGTAGGTGAAGGAGTCATGCGCAGGAGAGCAGAGATGTCTGAGATGCGTACTTTTAATAGGGAAGTCCACCAAATACAAGTATGGCACAATCCAAAAGTCAAACGCCCTCGACAACAGAGACACCCGTTACTCACGCAAGGAGGAACAAACAAAGCTCCTAAATAACACACTCTTATTCAATGCGTGAAACAGAAAATAGGGCAAAACCTCACCGAGCTACATCACAAAATAAAACAACCCCGCACAAACCTAGGCAGGCAACAGGGTAAATATATACACACAGAAATGAAGGCAAATGAAACCAGGTGTGAAATAACCAAAGACAAAACAAACAGAAAAGGAAAAAAGGATCGGTGATGGCTAGTAGGCCAGCGTCGCCGAGCGCCGCCCGAACAGGGAGAGGAACTACCTTCGGTGGAAGTCGTGACAGCTGCACCACTCTGGAGCCCCTTGTTGTTGGCATTTCCTGCTTAAGTCTGCCCATTTTGCCAATGAAATCATAATTAAAATGATTGGCAACATCAAATGGTTTTGTGATGAATAAGCCATCATTTTCCCTACATTATTTATGTTATTGAACTTAACTTCATAATACGGTTTCTGCTTCTTTTTGTTGAGTTTAGTCTCATCATTTCTACATCTGTAGGAATTCAGCCAATCAGATGTGCAGCCAGACGTATTAGCCACTCCTTTTTGTTGAGTTTAGTCTCATAATTTCTACATCTGTAAGAATTCAGCCAATCAGATGTGCAGCCAGACGTATTAGCCACTCCTTTTTGCCCCATCTCTTTCAACCATACAGTTTTTCAATTCCTCAACTATCCATGGGGCCTTAACAGTTCTAACAGTCAGTTTCTTAACAGGTGCATGTTTATCAATAATTGGAAGAAGTAATGTCATAAATGCATCAAGTGCAGCATCTGTATGGCCCTTACTGTTCACATCAAACCAACAAATATTTTTAACATTATCCACATAAGAATCACAGCAAAATATTTTATATGATCTCTTATACACTATTTTAGGCCCAGAATATGGAATGTTGTATTTCCTGGATATAGCCACTATATTGTGATCACTGCATCTAAATGTGTATGGATACCGCTATAGAACAAATTTAGAACAAAGAGTGCTGTGTACAGTTGAAGTCGGAAGTTTACATACACCTTAGCCAATTACATTTAAATTCAGTTTTCACAATTCCTGACATTTAATCAGAGTAAAAATTCCCTGTCTTAAGTCAGTTAGGATCAACATTTTATTTTAAGAATGTGAAATGTCAGAATAATAGTAGAGAGAATGATTTATTTCAGCTTTTATTTCCCTTCTGACTCATTCCCAGTGGGTCAGAAGTTTACATATACTCAATTAGTATTTGGTAGCAATGCCTTTCACTTTAACTTGGGTCAAACGTTTGGGTCAAATGTTCCGGGTAGCCTTCCACCAGCTTCCCACAATAAGTTGGGTGAATTTTGGCCCATTCCTCCTGGCAGAGCTGGTGTAACTGAGTCAGGTTTGTAGTCCTCCTTGCTCGCACATGCTTTTTCAGTTCTGCCCACACATGTTCTATGGGATTGAGGTCAGGGCTTTGTGATGGCCACTCCATTACCTTGACTTTGTTGTCCTTAAGCCATTTTGCCACAACTTTGGAAGTATGCTTGGGGTCGTTGTCCATCTGGAAGACCCATTTGCGACCAAGCTTTAACTTCCTGACTGATGTCTTGAGATGATGCTTCAGTATATCCACATAATATTCCTACCTCATGATGCCATCTATTTTGTGAGGTCCACCAGTCCCTCCTGCGGCAAAGCACCCCCATAACATGATGCTGCCACCCCTGTGCCTCATGGTTGGGATGGTGTTCTTCGGCTTGCAACCTCCCCCTTTTTTCTCCAAACATAACGATGGTCGTTATGGCCAAACAGTTCTATTTTTGTTTCATCAGACCAGAGGACGTTTCTCCAAAAAGTACGATCTTTGTCCCAATGTGCAGTTGAAAACTGTAATCTAGCTTTTTTTATGGAGGTTTTGTAGCAGTGGCTTCTTCCTTGCTGGTCGGCCTTTCAGGTAATGTAGATATAGGACTCGTTTTACTCTGGATATAGATACGTTTGTACCTGTTTCCTCCAGCATCTTCACAAGGTCTTTTAATGTTGTTCTGGAATTGATTTGCACTTTTCGCACACAAGTACATTCATCTCTAGAAGACAGAACGCGTCTCCTTCCTGAGTGGTATGACGTCTGCGTGGTCCCATGGTGTTTAGACTTGCATACTATTGTTTGTACAGATGAACGTGGGTACCTTCAGTCATTTTGAAATTGCTCCCAAGGATGAACCAGACATGGAGGTCTACCATTTTTTCTGAGGTCATGGCTGATTTCTTTTCATTTTCCCATGATGACAAGCAAAGTGGCACTGAGTTTGAAGGTAGGCCTTGAAATACATCCACAGGTACACCTCCAATTGACTCAAATGATGTCAATTAGCCTATCAGATCTGTTAAAGGCACAGTCAACTTAATGTATGTACACTTCTGACCCATTGTAGTTGTGATACAGTGAATTATAAGTGAAATAAACAATTGTTGGTAAAATTACTTGTCATGCACAAAATAGATGCCCTAACTGACTTGCCAAAAGTAAGACATTTGTGGAGTGGTTGAAAAACAAGTTTTAATGACTCCAACCTAAGTGTATGTGAACTTCCGACTTCAACTGTATGTGGTGTTGAGGGGCAATGGGGGTGTTTGTGCTGGAGAATGCAACTTCATTACACTTGTATTGAGAAAGCTTAATAGACAGAGTTGATCTGTGTCATGCAGTGTAGGGCTTCATTAAGCCTCCTCTGCCATGCTGTGGCTGCGTTTACACTGCACTTCCCACAGTTCTGCATTTGCACCACACATACCAAAGTCCGTAGGGGTGATGGATAGGGCCCCACAGCTCCTAGTGGAGTAATAGCCTCTTAAACACACACACACACACACACACACACACACACACACACACACACACACACACACACACACACACACACACACACACACATCACACTCCGTAGGGGTGATGGCTAGGGCCCCACAGCTCCTAGTGGAGTAATGCACAATTGTGTTCTGCATCACCCACTTAGTATGATATGTTATATCCTTTTTTGGGTTTGTCAACAAAATGGGTCACAGGCCAGCATTTGGTGTCATTGAAGGTCCTTTCAGATAACACAAGAGAACACACTGGCTTGGGTGGCAAGTCTGTATTGATAATAGAGTTTGCATTATTGGAAATTGATGGAAATTGATGTAAAAAATGTATCACTAGCCACTTTAAACAATGCTACTTAATATAATGTTTACATACCCTACATTACTCATCTCATATGTATATACTGTACTCGATACCATCTACTGCATCTTGCCTATGCCGTTCTGTACCATCACTCATTCATATATCTTTCTGTACATATTCTTTATCCCTTTACACTTGTGTGTATAAGGTAATAGTTGTGGAATTGTTAAGTTAGATTACCTGTTGGTAATTACTGCATTGTTGTAACTAGAAGCACAAGCATTTCACTACACTCGCATTAACATCTGCTAACCATGTGTATGTGACATATAAAATTTGATTTGATTTTGAGTTGTGAGCTTTGGAGACATGCTGCTACTGTAGCTTTCATCGACTTGGTAAAGCCCTGAATCGAGGTCATTCCTCCCACTAAGTTAATAGACTTGCTTTTTGAAATATATTTTACACTAATAAATTGCTTTCATTTGTGGCCCAAAATACATTTGTGTTTGTGGTGATTTAAACTGATACATCCTTTCCAATAGTACAGTCTTACTGATTCCCCCATTTTTGTGTAAGCTTCAGCTAGTAGCCTAGCGGTAAAAGAGGTGAGCCAGCAACTGGAGGGTTACCAGTTCGAATCCCTGGTCAAAGAAGTGAGACGCAAAGAAGTGAGCTAGTAACCGGAGGGTTGCTGGTGTGAAATCCTAGATACCATATCCTGCTGTTGTGCTCTTGAGCAAGGCACTTAATCCCCCACAACAGCAGCGCCCAGTGTGGCAGCCTCCTGCACCTCTCCTAAACCTGTGTATGTACACTGAGTATACCAACAATTAAGAACACCTTTCTAATATTGAGTTGCAACCCCCTTTTGTCCTCACAACAGTCTCAAATTGTCAGGGCATGGACTGTACAAGGTGTTGAACGTGTTCCACAGGGATGCTGGCCAATGTTGACTCCAATGCTTCCCACAGTTGTGTCAAGTTGGCTGGATGTCCTTTGAGTGGTGGACCATCCTTGATACACACAGGTAACTGTTGAATGTGAAAAACACGGCAGGGTTGCAGTTCTTGACACAAATCGGGGGCACCTGCTTGGCACCTACTACCATACCCCGTTCAAAGGCACTTAAATCTTTGGTCTTGCCCATTCACCCTCTGAATGGCACACATACACAATCCATGTCTCAGTTGTCTCAAGGCCTAACAATCCTTCATTAACCTGTCTCCTCCCCTTCATTTAGACTGATTGAAATGACATCAATAACGGATCATAGCTTTCACCTGGTCAGTCTATGTCATGGAAATAGCAGGTGTTCTTAATGTTTTGTATACTCAGTGTTAGTATTTCGGAGGGCTTAGGTTAATAGCGGAAGTCAAATTTCAGTTGGACCTTGTGTGTAATTGACCAATAAAGTGATCTCCATCTTAATTGCTCTTGGTACTGATTCTAAATGAGCAAGTCAATCTCAAATGGATTTGGCACATTGCCTACTTTAATACATTTATCAGATATGACCCAAATATAGCTTGTGTTTTTCAGAACACTGCTGGTAATTTTGCACATGGAGCATTTCTTTATAGCGGAGGCTCAATTCAATTTCCAATTCCTGAGAACATCTGACCACAGAACCCTGCCACCAGCAGGGCCTGGGGTCTTGAATTCTCTCCGGTGAAATTACCCTACATTGACTGACTCTACAGTCTTGCTTGACAGGTCATCTTTTTCCAGAGGCAGCGTGGTGAAAAAAGCTGCTCATTCTATTACCTTCAGGTCCATGTCACAACCTTTCAAATGCTCTGGTCCCTCCACTTTATTAGGTTAGGGAACATTATTTTAATGCAGGTGTCCATTTTCTCTCAGGTGTATTAAAGTTCCCTAACCTTTGTTTCCTTCTGACCGTCTCAGTAAGCTGGAAGTTAATCAAGTCCAGTCACAAGGACATGGGTAAGACAAATCTCTTCCAACAGCATTTTATACAGATGGACATTGTGAATGATCAACTGCATTTTATACAGATGGACATTGTGAATGATCAACAGCATTTTATACAGATGGACATTGTGAATGATCAACTGCATTTTATACAGATGGACATTGTGAATGATCAACAGCATTTTATACAGATGGACATTGTGAATGATCAACAGCATTTTATACAGATGGACATTGTGTATGATCAACTGCATTTTATACAGATGGACATTGTGAATGATCAACTGCATTTTTTTACAGATGGACATTGTGAATGATCAACAGCATTTTATACAGATGGACATTGTGAATGATCAACAGCATTTTATACAGATGGACATTGTGAATGATCAACTGCATTTTATACAGATGGACATTGTGAATGATCAACAGCATTTTATACAGATGGACATTGTGAATCATCAACTGCATTTTATACAGATGGACATTGTGAATGATCAACAGCATTTTATACAGATGGACATTGTGAATGATCAACAGCATTTTATACAGATGGACATTGTGAATGATCAACTGCATTTTATACAGATGGACATTGTGAATGATCTACTGCATTTTATACAGATGGACATTGTGAATGATCTACTGCATTTTATACAGATGGACATTGTGAATGATCAACTGCATTTCCAATGTATTTAACTGAAATTGATAATCATAGCTTCCTGTGTGTCTTATTGTGAATTAGTGGGATTTGATTATGCCTAATCAAGTTACTTAATAAGAGAAGAGCCTATCTTCTATGTAAAACTACCTCATCCCCTGACAACAGATTTAAACAGATTTAGATTTATTTTACCTTTATTTACACAGGTTTTTCTCATTGAGATAACATCTATTTTCCAAGAGAGACCTGGTCCAATAACAGCAGGGGGAACAACGTTTCAGACAAAACAACTTACATACACAATATTAAACAGAACTATAAACACACATACAGTACAACAAACAATTTACATTAAAAACACAAACATATTGACTAAAAACAGCTGGCCTAAAAACAATTACACTCTTCTATGATATATACGTCAATCAAGTGTTTAAGAAGTACACCATGCTCAACCATACGATCTACAAGACACTCTTCTTTAAGAAGTACACCATGCTCAACCATACGATCTACAAGACACTCTTCTTTAAGAAGTACACCATGCTCAACCATCTGATCAACAATACACTCTTCTTTAAGAAGTACACCATGCTCAACCATCCGATCAACAAGACACTTCTTTAAGAAGTACACCATGCTCAACCATACGATCAACAAGACACTCTTCTTTAAGAAGTACACCATGCTCAACCATACGATCTACAAGACACTCTTCTTTAAGAAGTACACCATGCTCAACCATCCGATCAACAAGACACTCTTCTTTAAGAAGTACACCATGCTCAACCATCCGATCAACAAGACACTCTTCTTTAAGAAGTACACCATGCTCAACCATCCGATCAACAAGACACTCTTCTTTAAGAAGTATGCCATGCTCAACCTTCCGATCAACAAGACACTCTTCTTTAAGAAGTACGCCATGCTCAACCATACGATCTACAAGACACTCTTCTTTAAGAAGTACACCATGCTCAACCATACGATCTACAAGACACTCTTCTTTAAGAAGTACGCCATGCTCAACCATACGATCAACCAGACACTCTTCTTTAAGAAATACCACCACCATTTTATTCATCCGGGATGCATAAGCAACATTCTCATAGCCTACCTTCTCTCCTACGGCGACCAGAAACTCAACGGTGACAGTAGCTTCAGTAACACACCTAAAGCCGTGCCGAAGTGACAGGGACAGCATCCCCATTCGGGCTGCCATCCGCGCCAAAATCAGGGTCATTTCAATACGGAAAACAAAATACTTAATTCTACCACAACAAAAATAATAACCATAATCATGCACAGAAGAAAACCAAAAAAATGCCACCAAGAAATAGCAAACCAAAAGAAAGTTGTGAATATCTAACTCTCCACAACACACGCACTCCTTCACTCAAACAATTCCCAGCATGCACCAAACACTCCCAGCATGCAGAGAGAGAGAGAGAGAGAGAGAGGATGGGAGGTAGGGACTATAAGTGTATTTTAGGAGGTGAAGCCACATCTTGAATTTCCACACTGTCTGATCTGGACACTTTTTTAATGAAGGCTAGAAAAAAGGATGAGTCTGGTGTGGTTCTGTCACTATGAGATGAAAGGATGAGTCTGGTGTGGTTCTCTCACTATGAGATGAAAGGATGAGTCTGGTGTGGTTCTCTCACTATGAGATGAAAGGATGAGTCTGGTGTGGTTCTCTCACTATGAGATGAAAGGATGAGTCTGGTGTGGTTCTCTCACTATGAGATGAAAGGATGAGTCTGGTGTGGTTCTCTCACTATGATATGAAAGGATGAGTCTGGTGTGGTTCTCTCACTATGATATGAAAGGATGAGTCTGGTGTGGTTCTCTCACTATGAGATGAAAGGATGAGTCTGATGTGGTTCTCTCACTATGAGATATGTTAGTAGATGATGGTTTGCTAGAGTGTAGACTACCTGTGTTGCTGCTGCCCTGACACACACGTGCAACTCCCGACTGAAGAAGGGGTGGACATGGGTCGGAGGGTCGGAGATGCAACCACTCCTCTCTATGTCTTTCTGCCTCTCTCTGCTGCGTGTAGTCCAACCAGACCGAGAATTGATGATGATGTAAATCAAGTGTCATCAAGTGTTAATCAATTGGTATGCTGCTGGGGCAGTACTGTTGATATTTAAACTACGGTGCTCAGGCACAGGTAGACCCCTATCTGTACCACAAGGTTTAATTTCCAGTTTTTACGACTACAAACTGGCGAGCTCTATGGCCACAACCATCTGTGACAATCCTAAAGAGAGAAAGAATGCATTGAGTACAAAACTGTGGGTACATTAGAGACCATTTTCTCTGGCACGCTCAATTCTGTTAGCATATCTTTCAAGTCTAATGTGACAAAAAAAATATTGGAGAATCTAAGGCTGGTGAATGTTTTGAAAGACTTTGCAAACCCTGGAGGTTAGGAATCTGGGCTAGTATCCATACTGTTTCACTCTAGCAAAACACAGAACACAGAATTGGTCTTGACATGACCCTTAAAAACAATGTGCACACACAAACCATTGATGATAAAATGATTTTATTATTTTATAATGCTTGAAGAATTTAAAAATGTATATAGAAAACAAGGGAAAGAATGAAAATGAATTTCAGAAAATATTTTTCAAATTGCAGAGGTCACTTCTTAGCAAGGAAAACGTCAGGAACTGAAAAAAGACCCAACAAAAAGTATCACTGTTAGAATCATGTAATACTGTGTCAAACAAACTTCACTTATCAGTTGTAACATTCTCCTCTCTTACCTATGCATTCTGACTTCATTTTTTTGCGCACAAGGGGTTTCAAGACTTTAGCCAAACGATTTTTCCCAGCTGCAAATATAGAGACTTCTGAGAGAGAGAGAGAGAGAGAGAGAGAGAGAGAGAGAGAGAGAGAGAGAGAGAGAGAGAATGATCCAAAACAAACATCAGCCATGTATCCTAAAATAGACTTGAGTAAACATCAAACAGTTCTATTCCAATTGAGTACCAGACCCTATAGTCTGTCTGTCTGTCTGTCTGTCTGTCTGTCTGTCTGTCTGTCTGTCTGTCTGTCTGTCTGTCTGTCTGTCTGTCTGTCTGTCTGTCTGTCTGTCTGTCTGTCTGTTTTACCTTTGCATTTTACTGGCTGTTGATCATACGGGTCCTTGCTCTTTAGCCCTGATGCAGTGAAAATAGAGTAATCTAAGGACAGAAAGGAATATACATGAATGGAGATTTGATAGGACAACAACATACAGCAATAAAAGTTTAGTTAAGGCCTATAAGCTGTTTCAATGCACTAGAGGAGTACTGTGTTAATAAACTGCAGTCACACATAACTCAGTACCTTAGTGAGATACAATGCTGTTACTTAAATGTAGTAGTTTTATTAGCCTTCCCATGAGGATTAAGATGGCGTCGTCTGAGTACAATGTGATGCTAAACCACCCTGAAGAAGGCTGTGTACGCCATCCCTGATGCAGTTCAAATGTATTTAATTTTACTTATTTTAATTTATGGGATTTACGCACCAACCTAACTTTTGGGAGAGAGCAATGGTGCTCTTCGCTATTAAACCACAGAGAATGAAATGTTTTCTGTTCGAGTCCCCTGTCACTTTGCCTGGTCCTACCTATACACTGTGGTTGTCTGGTCTGTTTGCTTGTCCCTTCCTGATTCTCTACACTGTCCAGGTGATCCTGAAGGGCCTTCTCATTCCTCAGCCTGCGCTGCTCTTCTTTAGACTCTTTGGCCATGTCTTTATCTCTCCTATCCTTCTGACCAGGCCCCCGTCTCCCCTCTTCCACCATCCTCTCATATTTTTCCATAATGAGCTCTGCATCTGTCTTTGGCTCTGTCACTTTGTCATTCCCATCTTTCTTTTGGACAATCTCACTTTTATTACTCACTTTGGCCTGCTGAACCGGGGGGACCTTGGCCATGCCTGAGAGACAGAGAGACAGAGAGACAGAGAGACAGAGAGACAGAGAGACAGACAGACAGACAGAAAGACAGACAGACAGACAGACAGAGAGACAGAGAGACAGAGATAGATAGAGGAAAACAGTGAACACGTGTGTGTGCGTGCGTACGCGTTTAAGAGAGAGAAAGAGAGAGATAGAGACAGAGTGAGAGATATATAGAAAGAAAGAAAATGATCCAAAACAAACATCAGCCATGTTTCCTAAAATAGACTTGAGTAAACATCAAACAGTTCTATTCCAATTGAGTACCAGAGACTATAGTGTGCTTGTGTGCTCTGTCTGTGTCTGTCTGTCTGTCTGTCTGTCTGTCTGTCTGTCTGTCTGTCTGTCTGTCTGTCTGTCTGTCTGTCTGTCTGTCTGTCTGTCTGTCTGTCTGTCATCCTTTTTACCGACACCTCACTGTGCCATCAAATACTTTGGGAAAAGTCTGTCCCTCTCTATCCCCCTTCATGTTTTACCTTTGCATTTCACTGGCTGTTGATCATACGGGTCCTTGCTCTTTAGCCCTGATGCAGTGAAAATAGAGTAATCTAAGGACAAAAAGGAATATACATGAATGGAGATTTGATAGGACAACAACACACAGCAATAAAAGTATAGTTCAGGCCTATAAGCTGTTTCAATGCACTAGAGGAGTACTGTGTTAATAAACTGCAGTCACACATAACTCACTACCTTAGTGAGATACACTGATGTTACTTAAATGTAATAGTTTTATTAGCCTCCCCATGAGGATTAAGATGGCGTCGTCTGAGTACAATGTGATGCTAAACCACCCTGAAGAAGGCTGCAAAGCCGAAACATCTGATGCAGTTCAAATGTATTTATTTTTACTTATTTTAATTTACGGGTTTTACGCACCACCATAACTTTTGGGAGAGAGAAATGGTGCTCTTCGCTATTAAACCACAGAGAATGAAATGTTTTCTGTTCGAGTCCCCTGTCACTTTGCCTGGTCCTACCTATACACTGTGGTTGTCTGGTGTGTTTGCTTGTCCCTTCCTGATTCTCTACACTGTCCAGGTGGTCCTGAAGGGCCTTCTCATTCCTCAGCCTGCGCTGCTCTTCTTTAGACTCTTTGTCCATGTCTTCATCTCTCCTATCCTTCTGACCAGGCCCCCGTCTCCCCTCTTCCACCATCCTCTCATATTTTTCCATAATGAGCTCTGCATCTGTCTTTGGCTCTGTCACTTTGTCATTCCCATCTTTCTTTTGGACAATCTCACTTTTATTACTCACTTTGGCCTGCTGAACCGGAGGGGCCTTGGCCATGCCTGAGAAAGAGAGACAGAGAGACAGAGAGAAAGAGAGAAAGAGAGACAGAGAGACAGAGAGACAGAGAGACAGAGAGACAGAGAGACAGACAGACAGACAGACAGACAGACAGACAGACAGACAGACAGACAGACAGACAGACAGAGGGGATTGGAAATAAACATAATCTCTGTTATTTAGAGCCTAGTGTGTCTCAGTTGGTATTTCATGGTGCTTGCAACACCAGGGTTGTGTTTTCGATTCCCACGGGGGGGACAGTATAGTCGCTCTGAATAAGATCATCTGATCTATGACTAAAATGTAAATGTTAAATGTAAAAAGACAGCTCTACTGGTTATAGCATGGTCCTCCAACCCTCCTGACCTTTACACTTAGCTGGCTGTTCCTGACGAGACCTCTGAAGGACCTCTATCTCTGTCTTCTCTTGGTTCATTCCCCCACTTGTCAGGTCATTTTCACCTTTGACCTTTACTGGCTGATATGTCTGACGGTTCTGAGTCTTTCCCTCTGCTACAGCCCTCTGCTCTTGGTTTATCTTTCCAATCTTTTCTCTTGAGACCTCTCCATCAATCCTATCTGTATTCGGTAATGGTGTAACTGTGTAATCTTTGTTTTGTCTTTTCTTCTCATTGTCCTCTTTCCACTTTTGCCATACTTCTTCAGTTATGAATTCATCATCACTATCATAGTCACTCTCTGACCAGTCTGTGTCGATGTCCAGGTCCTGTTCACCTTTGACCTTTGTTGCCTGGTCTGTCTGAGTCTTTCCTCCAGCTGCGGCAAACACAGACAAGAGAAAAGAGGAACAGATATAGACAGATATAACAGATATATAACAGATACAACAAAGAGACACAGCTTTCAAGCTAGCTAAGCACTCATCATTGCATCATTATGGTAATTCTAGACTTTTTCACCTTTGCACACTGCTGGCTGGTCCTCCTGAGGTTTCAGAGTCTTTGACTCAGTTGCAGTAACCATGGAGACATCTGACAAGATAAAGTCAAATTACTGGTGTTAATATCTAAAGGAGTGTGTTTGATAATAATACCTTAAAAACTAAAAGATGTACAGTGTTGACGATGATTTCATACTGAACATGCTTTCAAATGAACTAAACTCAATGTAGTTTACTAGACAAGTTGTAGGACAGTTTGAATATCAATGGTCCAACATATCAATATATTCATGTAGTAGGCTGCAATCCAAATATGAATGTGTGACTACCATAGACGTAATGGTTTCAGTGTACAAAATAACTGTAAACTAAGATGACAAGAAAATCAAAATATATATTATCCACTGGACACAGACGTCAGTTTAACGTCTAGTTTTAATTTATATTTGATTCAGTTGACAACTAATGTGAAATAAACAAAATGTAAACCATATAATTGGATTTAGATGAAAAGTTGTGTGGAAAAAAACATCCTGAAATTCCTTTACATTGATGATGTTTTGCAAATCCAAGTAGTTTTCCATATTGATTCAATGTCAGAAAATAGATACTTTTTTTGTGGAAAGAAGGGTGATTCAACCAGTTTGTGGGTAGTGGGTCTTATGTGACACAACAATTCATAATGCTGCACCCATCCTCTTTCTTACCTTTGCACTGCTGGGTCTGCTGAGTCTGAGCACCAGCTGAAAAGATGGATAAATCTTTCGGGGGAGAGAGGTGGGCAAGAGGAAAGATTGATAAACATACTGAGGGAATTCATGCTCACTTCACAATCTGAACTTCTCCTTATCATCTAGTGGTCTCTCTCTCTCTCTCTCTCTCTCTCTCTCTCTCTCTCTCTCTCTCTCTCTCTCTCTCTCTCTCTCTCTCTGTCTCTCTCTCTCTCTCTCTCTCTCTCTCTCTCTCTCTCTCTCTCTCTCTCTCTCTCTCTCTCTCTCTCTCTCTCTCTCTCACCTTTGCATTTTGCTGGCTCGTCCTTTTTCTTCTCTTGGTTTATGATGTCTCTCTCAGCTGTATTTGCATCATGTTGGACTTGTGTACACACTTTCTTTTCCTCAATGTCCACGCTCCACTTTGTCCATTCGTCTTTACCTATGAACTCATTGTCACTATCCATTGTTCCCTCACTGTCATAGTCACTCTCTGACCAGTCAATGTCCAGGTCCTGTTCACCTTTGACCTTTGCTGCCTGGTCTGTCTGAGTGTTCTGAGTCTGTCCTCCAGCTGCAGCAAACACAGACAAGAGAAGAGAGAGAAAGTACATTACTAGACAGACATAACACCTTGAACATGCTTTCAAACTAGCTCAGCACACATCATTTTAAAAATGTGCTTCAATTCAGACGTAAATAAATGGTGTCTTTTAACCTTTGCACTTTGCTGGCTGGTCCGCGCGAGGGTCCTGAGTCTTAACCTCCTCCTCAGCTAAGATGGAGAAATCTGTTTTCTCAAGGGTGTGGTCTGTAATGTCTTCATGACGCATCTCTTTGTCTTTCTTGATGTTTGTTTTCTCACTCTTGTCATCACTGCTATCTGTGGTTTCCTCGTCACTCTTCTCTGTCTTTCTCTTACTTTGGAGGTCATCTGTCTGTTCTTCATCCTTCTCTTTCTTTTCTTCCATTTGGTGAATTTCCTTTACTTCACTGTCACTTTCTATTACTTCCTCAATCTCACTGTTGTCACTCTCTAACCAGTCTATGTCCCGGTCGTTTTCACCCTTGACCTTATCCCTTGCTGCAACAAACCCAGAGAGATCTAACACGAGGAGGAAAAGGAGTGTCATTAAAGGGACTTTCACGCAATGAGAACACAAAGCCATAATGACTTGAACATGGTTTCAAACACACTCAGCACTCATCGCTGGATCCATATACACTGCAACTCCAAATAAGGGCCTTGTAATATTTGCACTTTGAAAATATTCTGCAGTTGAGAAATACATGTATGCCCTCAATCACCCAAACTCATTCTTACCTTTGCACTGTGAATGTGTGACCTGAGCACCAGCTGAAAGTATGGATAAATCTGGGAACGGGGGAAGTAGGAGAGAGAAAATATATACATGTAAGTGAGGGCTTCAAGTGAGGGTTTCAGTGAGGGTGTTTCAGACCACCTTACATTCTGAACTTCCAACACAGTTATTGTTCTACATATCACCTTTATTTTTTTAGAATCCTCTCTATATCTCTCCATCTTTGTTTACCTTTGTACGTTGTTCTCTGGTTCTCCTGAATGACCTCTTTCTTTTCATCTCCATCTTTCTCATCCTTCTCTGAGTTTATTCTGTGTCTTTGAAAAGCAACACTATCTGTCGTTTCTCCACCAATCTCATTAGTATTCCCATCTGTCTGGAGTTGTGGAAGATCTTTCTCTTCATCCGTTGGGTATATCTCTTCACTCATGAACTCATCGTCACTGCAACTGTAGTCAGTCTCTGGCCAGTCTACATTAATGTCCAGGTCCTTTTCACCTTTGACATTTGCTGAGTCCTGAGTCTTTCCTCCGGCTGCAGCAAACACAGACAAATCTGATAAGAAAAGAGAGAGAATGGACATTAATACACACAGAAAAACAGAAATAAGAGAAGCGCCTTGAACATACTAATAAACTATCTCAGCATTCAACATTGTATCAATATGTTATAATCCAGGTCCCAGTTTCCCAAAAGCATCATAAGGATATGTTAATCATTAGAACCTTCATAGGAGCATTGTTAAATCTCAGAGCTGTTTCCCAAAACCATAATTAGTCAAGTTGCAGTTGAAAATGCTGCCTCAGACCACTCGTAGTTCAGCTAAGTGCTTTGTTAAATGCTTTTTTTGCCCTTCCGCATCACCTTCTATGCAGAAGATCTCCCCTAAACATAGAAACAAGACGTTTATCTGTCTCTCTGTGACTAACGATAACTTCGGCATGAAGTTGACTACAAATAAACAGTTGTCAATGTCTTGGCAATTCAACAAGCAAAGTTCAGTAGGCTACACAGGCCTGTATTTCAATCATATTAAAATATATTTAATCTTCAGTCAATTGACTTCTATTTGTAGACTTTACGGTCTGTCATTTTTGCCTCAATATATATTTCATGATGTTTAACTCCATGTGCTAAATGAATCTGTGATTTAGTGCATTTTTATAGGGTAAGCATCAGAAAAAGCCGCCTCAATATTTTGCAGCCTTGAGGTAGTAATAGCGTTCTGGGAGCTGATCCGTCATCAGTACTGTGGAATAATTCTAATGTTAAGGTAAGATTTGAATGGAGAAATCTGATCAAAGAGCAGCCCTGCCTTTCTTTCAATCAATATCGACACCTTCTCCAACAATGCACTTAGTGAACGTTCTCTCTGCGTGGTGTTTTGTTGAAACGCATGTGACATCTTCGGCCGTTATAAGAAAGCTGCATCACTTAAACACTAGTAAGCTTCAGTTCCATCGCTATCGGAAAACCGGGCTTTGGTCTTTACCTTTACACTTTGCTGGCTGCTCCTCCTGAGGTTTCAGAGTCTTTGACTCAGCTGCAGCAACCAAGGAGACATCTATGAAGAAATAAGAACATTAAGGATATTAATACCAACAGTGGGGGAGGGGGGTGCAGTTGTATAACACTTTCAATGTACAAAAGAACTGTAAACTAAGATGACCTTTGCACTGGGTCTGTTTGACCTCAGCACCAGCCAAGAAGATGGAGGAATCTGGAGGAGAGGGAGGTGGTATACAGACAGTGTAAGTGAAAGTGTTGAAACTACCCTCACATATCACACTTTATTCTCTGTCTATCCCCTTTTTACCTTTGAGCTTTGCTGGTTGATTCTTTTCAGGGTCCTGAATCTTAACCTCCTCAGCAATAGAGATGGAGTAATCTGACATTTGAATAAAATGGTGTGTGAAAATGTGGGTGAAAAGGTAAGTGTTAATGATTTCATGGGAGTTTCCTACAATTACAAAACATTAGTGATGATTTTCACATGCTGTCAAACAAGATCAGCACTCCTCATTGTAATTCCACTGACTGTCTTCTTACCTCCGCACGTTGCTGGTTGGTCTGTTTCCTCATCAATCTCAAAATCAGCTGTAATTTCCGCAGTCTCACTGTCACTCTCTGACCAGTCATTGTCCAGGTCCATTTCACCTTTGACCTTTGCTGCCTGGTCTGTCTGAGTGTTGTTAGTCTTTCCTTCAACTGCTAGTTGATCCTCGTCTGGGCCCTGAATCTTAACCATTGCCGCTGCGAAAATTGAAAAATCTGAAAGAGATGACAAATGTTTGAAAAGGTAAGTGTCATTGATATCAGTGGAGTTCTCTACATTTAATGACAGATCAGTGATCATTTACATATGTTGTCAAACAACTTTTTTTTTTTTTTACCTTTGCATGTTTCCGATTGGTCTTCCTGAGGATGCTGAGTCTCTCCCTCTGCTCCAGCAAGTATCCTGTCCTCCTTCTTCTCCTCCTGACTCTCTAACTGTCCTGTGTCCTTTTGGTCATCCTTCTCTTTCTCTTGGTTGGATTTGACCCTCTCACTGTCATTGCTATCTGACCCCTTTCCAGGAGCCAAAGTGAGCTCGTCAGATTCTGTCGCTCCATTGGTTTTGTATGTCTCTGTGTCTTGGCTTTGAACCTCTTTTCTCTCACCCTCCTCTCTCTTTGTGTTGCTTTGGGTTGTTTTCTCTTTCTCAACGTTGTTGTCCGTATTGTCTTTGTCAACCATGCCTTTCTTCATGTTTGGTTTCCCACTCTTATCATCCTCACATTCACTTCTTATCACATTTCTTACTGTTCTCACATCACTCTCAATATCTGTCTTATCTTCAACCTCCTCCTCCTCATCCGTTTCCTTTATTTCTTCACTAATGTCCTCAGTGTCACTGTCGATTATTACCTCAATCTCACTGTAGTCACTCTCTGACCAGTCTATATCACCTGCCAGGTCATTTTGAACTTTGACTTTTCCTGGTTGATCATTCTGACAGTAATTTGAAGTTACCTTCTCCTCAACAAGCATATTTTTATGTCCATCCTTTTGTTTCATCTCAGTGAAACCATCATCATCATCATCACTACTGTTACATTTTTCCTCAGTCAGGAGTGCTTCCATCGTTTCATTCTTCTCTTTGTCTGTCTTCTTCTGGTGTGCTTTGGCACTTTTACCGTCATCACAATCTGAACATTCTGAATCACTTCTGTGTTTCGGACATTCATGACTTCCAACGTGAAATTCCCACACATCCAAGGCTGTCTTGTTCAGCTCTTTCATCCTCACTGTGTCTTCCACCCCCTTTCTTTCCTCCTTCTCCTCCTCCATCGTGGTCTTCTCTGCATGCTGTCTTTCCATCTTTTTCATCCTCTCCTCCAACTCTCTCATTTTTCCAAACATTTCATTCTTCATGTCTTCCAGTTTCCTCATTTTAATTTCCTCCTCGTGCTTTCTTTTCTCTTCTCTAATCTGACTCTCAAGTTCTCTCTTTCTCTCCTCCTCCAACTCTCTCATTTTTCCAAACATTTCATTCTTCATGCCTTCCAGTTTCCTCATTTTCATTGCCTCCTCGTGCTTTATTTTCTCTTCTCTAATCTGACTCTCACGTTCTCTCTTCCTGTCCTCCCCCCTCTCCTCCAGCTCTCTCATTTGTTTCTCCATATGTGTCATATTTTCTTCTGCAATCTGTCTCTGCCTCTTTTGTTTCATTAGGTCCTCTTCCAGTTTCCTAATTTTCATTTCCTCTTCGTGCTTCCTTTTCTCTTCTCTAATCTGACTCTCAAGTTCTCTCTTCCTCTCCTCCTCCAACTTTCTCATTTTCCCAAACAATTCATTCTTCATTTCTTCCAGTTTCCTCATTTTTATTTCTTCTTCGTGCTTTCTTTTCTCATATCTAATCTGACTCTCAAGATCTCTCTTCCTGTCCTCCTCCCTCTCCTCCAGCTCTCTCATTTGTTTCTCCATATGTGTCATATTTTCTTCTGCAATCTGTCTCTGCCTCTTTTCTTTCGTTAGGTCCTCTTCCAGTTTCCTCATTTTCATTTCCTCCTCATGCTTTCTTTCCTCTTCTCTTTTTCTCATATCTTCTCCAAGCTGACTCTCAAGTTCTCTCTTCCTCTCCTCCTCCAACTCTCTAATTTTTCCAAACAATTCATTCTTCATGTCTTCCAGTTTCCTCATTTTCATTTCCTCCTCATACTTTCTTTCCTCTTCTCTTTTTCTCATATCTTCTCCAAGCTGACTCTCAAGTTCTCTCTTCCTCTCCCCCTCCCTCTCCATCAGTTGTTTCTCCATGTGTGTCAAATTTTCTTCTGCATTCTGTCTCTGTCTCTTTTCTTTCAGGAGCTCTCTCCTGTCTCCTTCCCTTGCTTCCTTCACACACTTTTCTCCCATATTATTTTCATCTTCCTTTCTCTCTTCCAGGTTTCTTCTCTTTCCATCACTCAGTGTCTCTGTCAGACTGGCTTGCTTTTTCAGCATCTGTTGTTCTTCTCCCATCTTTCTCTTTCCTTCTTCCACCTTTCTCTTTGTCTTCCTTTCTGCTTTCATCCATGCCTCCTCCTTTCGGATGTCTTCTTCCTTCCTGGAAAACTCTTTCCATTCCTCCACTCTCTTATTTTCAAATATCTCCCACTCATCTCTCTCCTCCTGTCTCTTCTTCTGGAGCTCCATCTGTTTCTCTACCTTCTGCCTCTCAGATTTCTCCCTGAACCTCCTCATTTCCTCCTCCATCTCTCTCTCCCTTTCCCTCATTCTAATATCCATTAACAGCAACTCTTCATCCTTCATTTGATTTATTTTTGCATGCTCCTTCTTCTCCTCCCTCTTCATCCTCTCAAGTCTGTCCCTCTCCACCTCCTTCAACACCTTCTCTCTATTCATCTCCAGATGCTGGTAATCCTGTTGTTTTCTCTCTTCTACATACATCTCCATCTTCTGTCTCTCTATCCGTCTTGTCTCCTCCATACAGGCCCATTGCTTTAGCAGGCCTACCTCTTTCCTTATCAGGCCCACCTCAACATGCCAGTCGCTCTGGCCAATACTGTGCACTTCCATAACGAATGAGCTCTAAAAGAGAGTTCGTAAATGTTAGCATCCTACAGGATGCTGCTAAAGGAAAACAAATCCTTAAACAACCTAAAGACGGCATCGGCATCAAAAGGCATCAAGCAAGTCACTTTTAACAGTTCATTATAGCCATTCAAACTACTAGTAAAGTATTTAACCTATGCGGTGTCTTTCATCAATGCCTACATTTCTAGTGCCTCTAATAGTGCCTCTAATACATTATCTTGCATCTCACCACAAGACAGCCCTGTATCCAAATGTATAAAGCTGTGACCAACCAATTATGCAAACTTTTCTTTATACTATATATTTTGTGTAAATTTTTTCTAAATGTTTATAGCATTTAACTATGCTGTTAAATGTGTTTTAAGACATTACTAATAAATTGAAACTCCTCAGTAATCAAGCTCAGGTTCGGTAATCCAGATTATACAGTTATCAGTTTAGATAAATTAATGCAAACCAATCTTTAACCAAGAAAATATTAATTTAAACATAAGACAGGAGTTAGATACTTGCAGTAGGCTACGCAAATGGATATGAATTTCTATCATATTTGCCTAAAACAGTCCTCTCCATTATAGTAGATTCACCATAACTTTTGGAAAAATGTATAAACATGACTTACCAATATGATGACCTTCCCCAACTAACCTTCTCTCGGAATGTTCTCCCACCTAAGATTCTAGCCTAATAGCAAGAGGATTCTATCTTCTTATGACCGCATGATCCCTTATGACATCACTCCAAGAACACAATTACTCATCCTCAATGCTTCACTGTGTGCAACTACAGACTCCAAGTTCATTGTTTTATTTATTTCACCTTTATTTAACCAGGTAGGCCAGTTGAGAACAAATTCTCATTTACAACAGCAACCTGGACAAGATAAAGCATAGCAGTGCGACAAAAACAACACAGAGTTACACATAAACAAACGTACAGTCAATAACACAAAGGAAAAGTGAAAAAGAAAGATCTATGTACAGTGTGTGCAAATGTAGAAGAGTAGTGGAACTCACACAGCCACTACATAACAGAGATGTGTTGTGTTCCAATAAAACCACTGAGGCTTTGTTAGTGAGATCATTGATTATACAGTACTGGCCATTGAAGACATTGTTTTCCTGAATGATCTACTGCAGTGACTAACTGGCACATAAGTTGATCTGCTTTGCAGCAATACATTTGGTAAGAAATGCATTCACTCCCTTTCAACATCCAAACTTCATGGAATTAACAAAAACATAATTTTACAGTACTGTTTATGACCTACTTGAACTTAAAATGAGGCCTCAAACGAGAGACCAGAGAAAGAAGAAACACCGCCTCACGCCATGGAAGATTTAATTACAAACCACCTCCAGTAGAGTTTAAAGACCTACTGCAGCCAAATGTTAGCAATGCGGCTGTATTTACAGAACATACACTAACATTGCTTCAATTGTACTGGGTGGTACAACAACAGTCCGTGAGAAGCAAGAAGTTAAATACAATTCCATTTAAACTTACTGTACCAGTGGGTAGGGTGGTTGGACATTATGACGGGGGAATACGAGACAAATTATCTAAAGGATAATATTATTGAACAGACTTTACAAATGTGGGTCTGTAGTAGACCCACTTCCTCTCCTCTTACCTCATGTCAAAATAAAACTCCCCCACAAGTGATTCATTTTTTGTCCACCTATAACGGAAGTGCAAGGACTATAAGTGCTGGATAGAACATAGACTTAGATAGACATGGCATCGTTGTATCTGTTCTATTATAGCATCTGTGTGAGCACGGGCAGTGCCATTGAGACCATCTCCATTTTGAAGTAGTCCATGTTCTTCTACTACTACATTTATGAGTTGGTAAACAAACTGAAAGGGTGCATACTGACACTGGGAGTGTGTTGTTTGAACATATATAAAGCCAAGTTTGGCGATTTACTGCCACCTGCAGCTACGGAATGCTTACTCACAAGTGTAATTCATTGGCTGATCCAGGTTGGTAACCTGGATGGAATTATGTGATCCTTCCTTAACTCCTAGGAAGTCCCACCCAGTTGACTACTTCGAAATGGTCAAAGTCCTTAATGGTGCTGCCCATGCTAAAACGAGTAGCTTTTGGGCACTAGAGTCCTGTATCCATCTCTATGGGATACAAGTAGTAGGCCTAACATGAAAGTCAGTTTGAGTGTGTCTGAAGTTTTGAAAATACATAACACTTATTTAATTGTATTTCTTTTACCCATATATGGCTACACATAGGCCTACAATCATATTTATTCAATTTTATTGAAATATTTGCTCTCTAAACCTGCTCATCGCAAAGCCTCTTTCTCCAGCACCAAAATTAGAATACGTTGTGACGCCATGCGTAATTTTCAGCCCTTCCCCTTTTGATGAATCCGCTATTCAATTGTGGCAGTCGAAAACAGCAACGTTGTTTCCTTATGTATAAAATGGTGCTCAGTAACCTGATAAATTACTAAAGAAATGCTTCGACTAAGATAATATTAATACGCTCTCTAAGTCTCTGGCTTACTGGTGAAGGCATGGATAAACAACCGAGGTTATTGGCATCCCAACTCTTCCTGAAAAACAGCGTCTTCGAAGTATCGTTAAACGGTGTGCTTCTGACATGGAAAGAGATTCCGGCCAATAAAAAAGTAGTTTCGGGCAGCATACATCACCCCTTCAAAGTCGGTAAGTGTCATAAGATAAACAGGGTATTAAGTGTGAAGATATATGCTACTAAAATACTCCGACTGAGCTCGATGGACAGAGGTGATTTATAGCCTATAGTATGTTCTCTTTGTTGGATATATTCGCTGTCCAGGTGACGTGCGCAGACTAAGGTTAGTCTTAAAATATGTCAGTTATTCGTTGCTGCACCTAACCTTTTTGCTGATGAAAGACCATACATTGTTATTGTCAACGAATGACATGGTATGTTAAAGCCTACTGTATAGGCCTATTCGAAACCGAGAGTGACAATTTAGTGCAGTCTTTTATTTTAATGTACATTTTTATCGTAGCAGCGAGACTATCCATTTCCCAGAACTATGTTTTAAATTAACGCAAGCCAATTATGAGCTGTTGGATGACAACTGCGGCCCTGGTTTGGGTAGCGTCGCTATGTCGGGTCAATTGGATGGTACGCCATTTGTTCTTGGAGTTCTTCTTTATGAGTTGCCTGACATTTGTCATCACCTCATACGGTAGGGCTAATAACCACTATAGCGCTTGCACGGTAGCCTTCATGTTTTACGCATCCTTCATGTTGTCAGTCTATTCCCAGTACATTTAAACGCACAAAGCATAATAATTCTAGGCTGTTCGTTATGTATTAGCCTTTATTATAAGCTAATTAGATTCAGTAATGTATTGATATTCAGATTGAAATTGTTATTATAGCCTACTAGGTTACATGAGCCAACATGTCTGAATGGAATAGGCTGCGTTTGCCTACACAGGCAGCCCAATTCAGAAGTTTGTCACTAATTGGTCTTTTGACCATTCAAATCAGATATTTTCACATTAGATATTTTACAGGTCAAAATACCATTTAGTGAAAAAAAGATCAGAATTGGGCTGCCTGTGTAAACTGAGCCATAGTACGACATCCCTTGTCACCTGAGATTCAGACGAGGAGCAAACATAGAGACAGGGGTCTCCTCTTTGTGTCTGTGGCATTATAGCGTCTAACAGCATTGGCAGTGCCATTGAGGCTATCTCCATTTTGAAGTAGTAATTTTTGGCTGATCCGTCAAGATGACCGTTGGACATGACTACAACAAGTTCACCAGGAAAGATCAGCCAATGAAGTGGAAGTCCCACCCAGTTGACTACATTGAAATGGTGGAAGCCCTCAATGGCACTACCCATGCTAATACGGACTTTTAGCCTCGATCATTCTCCTATGGGAGCAAAGCATATCCACATGGGGACGTATGGAATGTGCTGATGTTGGACATTTGAGTAATTTAGCAGATGCGACTTACAGGAGCAATTGGAGTTAAATGCCTTGCTCAAGGGTACATCGACAAAGATTTCATCTAGTCGGTGCAGGGATTTGAACCAGCAACCTTTTGGTTACTGGCTCAACGCTCTTAACAGCTAGGCTACCTGCCGGCACTGTTTTACTCTGTATGGTCTGTTGAATTAAATGTGGCAGTAGGCCTACCACCCCTGAAACCAGGCCTAAATGGAAATTGACTCTACTAAAAGCCTTTTGGATATTCAAAGCATCTTATTGTGGTGAATTCAAAAGCATAGGCTACACTAGAGATATGAGGGAAGAGAGCGGGTTCACGCTCCTTATGGTCAATGATAGGCCACGTAGAATTTATAGGAATCCATGGACAATTGTCGTCAACCAATCCAAACAATTTAGATTTCCAAGTCAGTAAATCAACAATATAACATGTTTGATGCTAATTTGGATATTTAATAACTTATCTAAAAATATTACGAAATTCTGATTTTTATGATCACTATCACAGATTGAGTTGCAGTCTTGTCTGCGGCCTAATTCTGTAGTAGACCCTGTGCCATTCAGATTCTCTCATTCTAACAACGGACAGGACAGCCTCACCAAAAGCAAACACACCCATCACTTTCACTGTCAATGGATAGAGGAAGGCCTAGTGTAACAGTACTCGTCTTGCGTTGTGTACAATCAGTCATCGACACGGAACTCCAACATGTAGCACCAGTCATGTAGCTTTATTCTGATAAGAACGACACAAAATTGCATGTCATGCAATGCACGTCTCACCCTCCAACTCTGCACTCACGCACACTGGTTTGCTGCTTGTTCACTGGGCTAGTTACCAAAATAATACAATTACAATATACAATATAATATCTTTAACAATGTACCTGAAAAGAACGACACAAAATTGCACGTCATGCAATGCACGTCTCACCCTCCAACTCTGCACTCACGCACTGTACAAAATATATGAACCCCCCCACCAGACACAGTAAGTTGCTAGCTAATACTGGCGGGAATTCTCTACAACAAAATGCACAACAAATATTCTAAAAAAAACGCTGCATCTTATGTGTGATGTTCGAATAACATTTACAAACAATCTGATATAAATTGTACATTTAAATCATCACTTGAGAGTGTAAAAATAACTTTTGATGTACAGTGCTTTGCAACCAACAACTTACCGCTGGTTTGGTGCTTGTTCACTGGGACGATTCTAACTGGAACATCCCCCCTCGTAAGCAAGCTACGCAAACCAGCCAAGAAGATGCCATGTTGAGTAGGTGAAGGCAAAACAAACTCAAACCAAAAACCCATTGGCTTAACAATAAAGTGGCAAGGGGAATCACCAATATAACCCTGTTACACTAGCACGGGTCTTCCACAATGTAGTTCCTGGCACATGTTTCCATCAGGTGTTGTTGTAATGTTTCAAACAGTCCAATGCAAACCCATCCATATTTGTTTAAAGATGAACGGTGAACACTCTGAATCAGAGCTGAGAAGGGCATTCACTCATGATGTCACTCACCACACTATGATGATAAGGGCCTACTGTTCTGTTGACATTTTCCCTCTGCTTGCTTGGCCCTTTGACATTTCCATGGAGGGCTAATGTTAGCTAGTCTGATTTGGTGTTAGTAGAAACATGTGTCCTGCAAAGCAGGCCCATAACCTACCAAGGGTTTTCATTTCTCCCGCTCCTCATCCCCCAACCCAACTTTCTTTCTATGGCTGTTATTAGCGAAACCAGTACACTAGTTGCACAACTAGGAAAGATCCGGCTAGTGCATAGGACAACGGTGACTTGTGTTTTCCAGAGCAGCTCCATACAATATGGCTGGTACAGTATGTTGTTGACCTACCCTTGTTGTGAGGAGCTAATTGATTTCAGTTATGTAATACTGTTCAATAAGTCATTGGGGTCAACCCTGGTGTTCAGTTTGAGCACCAGGGGTATGAGGAGGAAAGTCATGAAGAATTGCTGTGTGTGTGTGTGTGTGTGTCTCAGTATATTTCAAAGGAAAGAAGATTATCTTCAAACATTCCAAATATCAATTGTATTGATCTTCTCATTCAATGGAGAAGCTGTCAAATGAGAACCTATGGTTTAGGGTCAAACTAGGTAGGTAGGCCTTGATGAGTACAGTTTGTCTGTGATGACTCAGGCTGGGATCCAATCTGAAACTGCGCCATTTAAAGGCCGCTACAGACCCTACTCAAACAGAACGATGGAGTGCCGTATACGGTCCGTTCTAAAATTTGAGCCAAACAAAAGTACGTAGAAAACAACGCCTGTTACCTGAAGCGTTTACCATGAATGCGATCTCTACTAACACGGTCACATTACCTTTTAAAACCTGCCTTGTCTAATGGCATGATCATATTGACTCCTGTCCTTGGACATCATTTTCATTGACAACAGAGAGGAGATGACATAATGACCCAGAGCACTGGAGCAAAGGCCCTACCCCCTTCACTTCACAATCACTGGCCTCCCTCCCTTCAGTGTTTTTTAATGCCTGATATTTCATGCCTGACCCATATCCAGATAGCTAGGTTAGCCTTTATTCTCGTTGTTTGTCTTGAATGTCTCGAGCTGAATGGAGTCGGTAAACATCGGTATCTATTCTTAGCTCGGCACAATATCATGTTGGCTTATTCTGTGACTATGTATTAGGAACACCTTCCAAATATTGAGTTGCCCCCCCCCCCCCCCCTCATAGCTTTCATCTGGTCAGTCTGTCATGAAAAGAGCAGATGTTTTGCCTACTCAGTGTTTATCACTAGAAATATTGTTGATATTAGTAAACCATGACCCAAGGAGTTGATAACATTGGCCAACTAAGTATCTGAGAATCAAGTGTGTTATGTAGCATTTAGGCCTGCGATCAAATATGGTATGACTAACCATTATTATGTCCTCGGCTCCAAAGGACCAATGGTGTACATTCAGCAGGCCAATGTTAAGACCTATATCTCTTACAGTGACATTGTTATAGCTGTAAGTTGTCATAACAAAATGAAATTATCCTGTCATACTTATGTGGTGGCTTCCCATGTGGACAATATATCTGTCTAGAGATAAAACGGACTAGTGACCTCCCTGTGTCGTTAGTTCTTTCATCTTGAGGCTGTCAAAGGTCTCTTCATTTATTTCAGAATGGATGGGCTTTGGCGTCGAATCTATTCATTTCAGGAGCTGGAAAAAGTCCATTAAATTCAGAGATCTGATGTTCCAAGGACAAAAGTCTGGAAAATGAGCAATCACAAGCAGCGTTGTTGAAATAATCATCTCTCCAGATGAAAGGGGAATAGTCTTTGATAAAAACACTTTTTTTTCAGGCTTAAAGGGTAAATTAGTTTCAATTTATTTCTCATAAGATTATTATTTTCCATTCTCCACCTAAAAGGGATCAAATTACACAAGACCTTATCTCAGAGTAGATTGAAAGCTGGCTCCACTGTCTTCAGTGCTAATATCTGCTGCACCTGAGAGAAACGCACGTTGATCTAAGACCGAGAGGAAGCGGTAATCTGCTGCACCTGAGAGAAACGCACGTTGGTCTAAGACCGAGAGGAAGCAGTAATCTGCTGCACCTGAGAGAAATGCACGTTGGTCTAAGACCGAGAGGAAGCGGTAATCTGCTGCACCTGAGAGAAACGCACGTTGATCTAAGACCGAGAGGAAGCGGTAATCTGCTGCACCTGAGAGAAACACACGTTGAACTAAGACCGAGAGGAAGCAGTAATCTGCTGCACCTGAGAGAAACGCACGTTGGTCTAAGACCGAGAGGAAGCGGTAATCTGCTGCACCTGAGAGAAACACACGTTGGTCTAAGACCGAGAGGAAGCAGTAATCTGCTGCACCTGAGAGAAACACACGTTGGTCTAAGACCGAGAGGAACCAGTAATCTGCTGCACCTGAGAGAAACGCACGTTGGTCTAAGACCGAGAGGAAGCAGTAATCTGCTGCACCTGAGAGAAACACACGTTGATCTAAGACCGAGAGGAAGCAGTAATCTGCTGCACCTGAGAGAAACACACGTTGATCTAAGACCGAGAGGAAGCAGTAATCTGCTGCACCTGAGAGAAACACACGTTGATCTAAGACCGAGAGGAACCAGTAATCTGCTGCACCTGAGAGAAACGCACATTGGTCTAAGACCGAGAGGAAGCAGTAATCTGCTGCACCTGAGAGAAACACACGTTGAACTAAGACAGAGAGGAAGCAGTAATCTGCTGTACCTGAGAGAAACACACGTGAATGGCTTATTTGTTACGTGAGGTTTCTTTGATTTGAATAGAAGTTTCATAATACGGAGGACACGTGACATCCCTGCAACCTTCAGAAAAAAGTTGTCTCGAGATGGATGTGCATATTCATGGTAAGAGGCTAGTAGCATAGCATCTCTCCATTGAATACAGGCGGTTGATGTCAATAACCCTCATTGAGTATTCAAAAAAAATATTACAATAATGAGACGTATCCACCAATCCAAAGAAAATATAGACCTGAGCTAGACTGTCTGCTTTAATTGGAGGATATTTTCATACATATCGGGTTAACTTTTTGTACATAGTCCCCCCAGTTTAGGGGACCAAATGTATTGAGAGCGATTCACTTGTATTAGAGTATTCAAGGGTTTAGTATTTGTTTCCATATTGCTAGCACACAATAATTACATCGAGTCACTTTTATTATAAATAAGAATAGAATGTTACTAAACACTTCTACATTAATGTGTAGTACATTTACAAAGACCTGGGGATTTCTTGGCACTGAATATGAACATGTGGATGCTATCATTAACCTGTTAGAGCTCTAGGGGCGCTATTTCATTTTTGGATAAAAAACGTTCCCGTTTTAAGCGCGATATTTTGTCACGAAAAGATGCTCGACTATGCATATTATTGACAGTTTTGGAAAGAAAACACTCTGAAGTTTCAGAATCTGCAAAGATTTTGTCTGTAAGTGCCCCAGAACTCATTCTACAGGCGAAACCAAGATGATGCATCACCCAGGAATTAGCAGAATTTCTGAAGCTCTGTTTTCCATTCTCTCCTTATATGGCTGTGATTGCGCAACGAATGAGCCTACACTTTCTGTCGTTCGCCCAAGGTCTTAGCAGCATTGTGACGTATTTGTAGGCATATCATTGGAAGATTGACCATAAGAGACTACATTTTCCAAGTGTCCGCCTGGTGTCCTGCGTCGAATTCGGTGCGCAATTGCCAGCTGCTTCTACTTTACCATTTGATTCAGGGGAGAAAGCATGTGTCCAAGAACGATGTATCAATGAAGAGATATGTGAAAAACACCTTGATGATTGATTCTAAACAACGTTTGCCATGTTTTCAGTCGATATTATGGAGTTAATTTGGAAAAAAGTTTGCGTTTTGAGGACTGAATTTATGGATTTTTTTTGGTAGCCAAATGTGATGTATAAAACGGAGCTATTTCTAATACACAAGGAATCTTTTTGGAAAAACTGAGCATCTGCTATCTAACTGAGAGTATCCTCATTGAAAACATCAGAAGTTCTTCAAAGGTAAATGATTTTATTTGAAGGCTTTTATGTTTTTGTTAATGTTGCGTGCTGGATGCTAACGCTAATGCTAACGCTAAATGCTAACGCGAAATGCTAACTCTAGCTAGCTACTTTTACACAAATTATTGTTTTCCTATGGTTGAGAAGCATATTTTGAAAATCTGAGATGACAGTGTTGTTTACAAAAGGCTAAGCTTGAGAGATGGCATATTTATTTCATTTCATTTGTGATTTTCATAAATAGTTAACGTTGTGTTATGCTAATGAGCTTGCTGATAGATTTACACAATCCTGGATACAGGGGTTTTTTCATAGCTAAACGTGACGCAGAAAACGGAGCGATTTGTCCTAAACAAATAATCTTTCAGGAAAAACTGAACATTTGCTATCTGAGAGTCTCCTCATTGAAAACATCTGAAGTTCTTCAAAGGTAAATGATTTTTTTGAATGCTTTTCTGTTTTTTTGTGTAAATGTTGCCAGCTGAATGCTAATGCTAAATGCTACGTTAGCCATCAATACTGTTACACAAATGCTTGTTTTGCAATGGTTGAGAAGCATATTTTGAAAATCTGAGATGACAGTGTTGTTAACAAAAGGCTAAGCTTGAGAGCTAGCATATTTATTTCATTTCATTTGCGATTTTCATGAATAGTTAACGTTGCGTTATGGTAATGAGCTTGAGTCTGTATTCACGAACCCGGATCCGGGATGGGGAGATCAGAAAGGTTAATACAGATAGTCCTGAATAAATTATGAGTATTGATGAGTGACAATGTTTGCAGCTCAAATATCATACCACCAAGACATGCTCACTTCTCACCATTATAATAATGGGAGATTTGCGGGGGGTCGATATTTATGCCTCTAACTTTCTCATCAATTTTCAGGATTATCCATATTCATGGTAGCATTAACAGTAATGTCGTGTTTAGAAACATCCTATTCTTATTTACAAAAGTGACTCCAAAATGACACATTGTTTACTATTAATTTATATTGTGCAGAACATAATCTGAAACGCAACCAAAACAAACTGCAAATGCATCCAACAAGTTTGTAGCGACACAAGCTTGATTTAATCACTGCATTCTAGGAATATGGGACTATATTAGTGAATTTATCCCAATACTTCTGGTCCCCTAAAATGGGGCCACAATGTACAAAAAGCATTGTAATTTCGAACCAATTTATCCGATATGGATGAAAAAACCCTCAAACTTTAACCTAGTAGTCATTATACCAATGTGAAATCCAAAGTGCTGGAGTACGGAGCCAAAACAACAACGTGTCACTGTCCCAATACTTTTGGAGCTCACTACAGTGACTAGTTTGAACTGCGTTTGCCAGCTGTATTTGACGGGGTTCCCTTCGCTTGACAATGTTCCTATATCTCCGATCAGATGTAAAGGACATAAAAGTTGAAGAGATTAAATTAAACCCATTTGCTATGAAGAGGCCTAGTGAATCGGGCTGGATTTTGAAGTTCATCTTGACGAGTGTGCTTTTAACCTCTCTAGGGTAGGTGAGATGTTAACGTCCCACCAGGCGAACATCCGGTGAAACTGCAGAGAGCTAACATTCTAAATACACCATTTGTTATAGTAAACATTCTTGTAAATACATGTATTTTACATAATTTAAAAGATGAACGTAATATTAATCCAGCTGCTGTGTCAGATTTCAAAAAGCCGTTACTGCGAAAGCAAACATGCTATTTTTAGGGGGACGGCGCCACGCACACACAAGTATTACTAGCATTTTCCAACCAAGCATTAGCGCCTGGAAAGTCAGAAATAACAATAAAATAAACCGCTTACCATTAAAGATCTTCCTCTGGTGGCAATGCCAAGTGTCCTAACTACACAGTGAATGTTGGTTTTGTTTGTTAAAATCAATTTTTTATAGCCTAACACGAAACATTTGTAAAGCGCTTGCGTCGTGATTTCCATCTCATTCAACTTTGGACAAAGCGTTCGTGGTAATTACACACACTAAACAAACGTTTATCCAGTCATGGTTAATTTCATTGCAATCCTCTGGTTGTTACTAACACAACCATACTTGATGGTTCTTTTCCCAGGACGTATTGACCGAAACAAACCGATTTGAAGACACCAATCAATGACATCATTGCGAACCAATGGTAGGACCCGTCTATCGTTGATTGACTGTATTTTGGCCCAATGACCACTGATCATCTTGAAAGATAGCCTATGAGCTGAGGTAAACAGCAATATGTAATGGTTATACGTTTGAAGACGAGCCTTCGTCGTAAACTCTGGCGTAAAAGAGGTTCATTCGCCATTGCAAATCCTACTTGACGGAGCCACGGGTGTTACGCATAGCAGTACATATTCAATGAGCCGCCAATGTCTAGGTGTCCATCTCCTTCTGAAGCTTGTTCATCCAGCCGGACCCATGCTGTCTTCGGCTCCACACTTACCTGGCCATCTAGAGATGTGAAGTCAGTGACAAAGAAGCGGAGGTGGGGAAGAGAGAAACCTGCAGACAGAGGGCCAGAGGGTCGTTGGCACTCTGTGTTAGAAGATGATGTGGAACTAAATCCACCTGTTTTTAGACCCAAAAGGCAGCCAGGACCTCAACTAGACATGACTGCAAAGTACAGCCCCCTTAAACTTTTTCAACTGTCTTTCACCTCGTCAGTTGTTGATTTCCCTGGTGTCGAACACCAATAAGTACGGGGCTAAGAAGCAGGCAGGAAAGAAAGAGGCATGGAAGACCATTTCCGCTACTTTTCAATGGTCATTTACATGGGGCTGGTGAAGTTGAAAACTCTAAGGGACTACTGGAAAACGTCCGCTCTCTATCCACTGCCTTTCCCCATGGCTGTCATGTCTTGTAAAAGGTTTCTGACTGTCTCACGGGCGCTTCACATCAGTGACCCAGAAGTTGATTGGAAGAATGACGAAGAGAGGCACACCAAGGTTTGATAGGCTGTGCAAAATCAAACCTCCCTACCCCAACACCGTGAGGCCTGCAAGACCTATTTTCAGCCCGCCCAGAACCTGTCCATCGATGAGAAGATGGTAGCCTCAAAGGCCAGAATCAGCCTCAAACAATACATGCGTAACAAACCAACCAAATGGGGTTACAAACTATTTGTTTTGGCTGATTTCTGTGTGTGCCTACACTTGCAATTTTGTTGTTTATGAGGGGGAAAACAGTTTTGCTACCGGTTATGGACTGAGTTATGATTCCGTTATGAAGTTATTGGATTTTCAACTGCTGGGGAAGGGCTACAAACTGTTTGTGGACAACTTCTACACAAGCCCGACCCTGTTTACAAAGCTGAGGAAGCGGGATGTGTGGGCTTGTGGCACCATTCGGACCAACAGAGTGGGATGAACGAGGTGAACGACATGCCTAAGCGGGCTGAGCGGGATACCATGCAATGGATCTGTGAAGATGGCCTTCTCTTTGTGAAGTGAATGGATACCAGAGAGGTGGTCATGTGCTCCATTATCCACAAGTCCTTCAGTGGAGATCACGTCGTCAGGCGTGTGAAGGATGGTGACGGGGCTGGTGTAGCTCGCTAATTTTTTCTCGCTAAGTTATCTGTCCAAAACTTTGCTCAGCTATTGTTGCCATCTAATGTTCTTCATTCAAATCATCCACAGCATCCTATCTGTATGTTTGGCTGTTCTTGGTCATTTGAAAGATGATGCAGCAACAATAAAAAACAGAAAACAAACGTTTATTTCCTTGTATTTTCTTCTACCAGATCTATTGTGTGTTATCCTCCTACATTCAATTCACATTTTTCCACAAAATTCAGTGTTTCCTTTCAAATGATACCACGAATGTGCATATCCTTGCCTCTGGGCCTGAGCTACAGGCAGTTAGATTATGATATGTCTTTAGGTGGAAATTGAGACGAAGGGGGAGGTACCCCAAAGAAGTTAAAGTAATTGCAAAAAGGTTCCTATGTAGTGACAGGACACAGAACACCTTTGACCCCCATTTAGGCTTACATCAAATACAGTGAGCTGTTGTAGTGTGTAGTGGTGCTCCTAGTTGTAATGGAGTGTGGTGTGGTTTCTTGCCCTCAGCCAATGGTGATATTCCCACAGGGAATTTCACACACACATCATAAATGGCTCTGTGTTCACAACCTTGGTAAGTATGTACAAAATGTGTGGTCAAGTATTACCAAGATGATGTTTGTACAATATCTAAAGAAAAGTGGTGCAAGTAAGCACATTCTCTGCTGATGCAGTTGCATGTTTCACATTTATGTGAAAATGAGGGAACTTTTGTGAACACGGTTCTCTAACCGAATTGGTTTGACCTGGTTTGTAAAAGGGTTGGCACCTCTTGGGACATTGTGAAGGGTGAGGAGATTAGGGCTGGGTGATATATCAAATTAAGTTGATTATGCGTCTCATATACAGTGGGGCAAAAAAGTATTTAGTCAGCCACCAATTGTGCAAGTTCTCCCACTTAAAAATATGAGAGAGGCCTGTAATTTTCATCATAGGTACAATTCAACTATGACAGACAAAATGAGAGAGAAAATCCAGAAAATCACATTGTAGTATTTTTTATGAATTTCTTTGCAAATTATGGTGGAAAATAAGTATTTGGTCAATAACAAAAGTTTATCTCAATACTTTGTCATTGCCAACAAAGGGTATATAACAGAGGTCAAACGTTTTCTGTAAGTCTTCACAAGTTTTTCACACACTGTTGCTGGTATTTTGGACCATTCCTCCATGCATATCTCCTCTAGAGCAGTGATGTTTGGGGGCTGTTGCTGGGCAACACTGACTTTCAACTCCCTCCAAAGATTTTCTATGGGGTTGAGATCTGAAGACTGGCTAGGCCACTCCAGGACCTTGAAATGCTTCTTACGAAGCCACTCCTTCGTTGCCCGGGCGGTGTGTTTGGGATCATTGTCATGCTGAAAGACCCAGCCACGTTTCATCTTCAATGCCCTTGCTGATGGAAGGAGGTTTTCACTCAAAATCTCATGATACATGGCCCCATTCATTCTTTCCTTTACACAGATCAGTCGTCATGGTCCCTTTGTAGAAAAACAGCCCCAAAGCATGATGTTTCCACCACCATGCTTCACAGTAGGTATGGTGTTCTTTGGATGCAACTCAGCATTCTTTGTCCTCCAAACACAACGAGTGGAGTTTTTACCAAAAAGTTATATTTTGGTTTCATCTGACCATATGACATTCTCCCAATCTTCTTCTGGATCATCCAAATGCTATCTAGCAAACTTCAGATGGGCCTGGAAATGTACTGGCTTAAGCAGGGGGACACGTTTGGCACTGCAGAATTTGAGTCCCTGGCGGCGTAGTGTGTTACTGATGGTAGGCTTTGTTACTTTGGTCCCAGCTCTCTGCAGGTCATTCATTAGGTCCCCCTGTGTGGTTCTGGGATTTTTGCTCACCGTTCTTGTGATCATTTTGACCCAACGGGGTGAGATCTTGCGTGGAGCCCCAGATTGAGGGAGATTATCAGTGGCCTTGTATGTCTTCCATTTCCTAATAATTGCTCCCACAGTTGATTTCTTAAAACCAAGCTGCTTACCTATTGCAGATTCAGTCTTCCCAGCCTGGTGCAGGTCTACAATTTTGTTTCTGCTGTCCTTTGAAAGCTCTTTGGTCTTGGCCATAGTGGAGTTTGGAGTGTGACTGTTTGAGGTTGTGGACAGGTGTCTTTTATACTGATAACAAGTTCAAACAGGTGCCATTAATACAGGTAACGAGTGGAGGACAGAGGAGCCTCTTAAAGAAGAAGTTACAGGTCTGTGAGAGCCAGAAATCTTGCTTGTTTGTAGGTGACCAAATACTTATTTTCCACCATAATTTGCAAATAAATTCATAAAATCCTACAATGTGATTTTCTGGATTTTTTTTCCCCTCATTTTGTCCGTCATAGTGTACCTATGATGAAAATTACAGGCCTCTCACATCTTTTTATGTGGGAGAACTTGCACAATTGGTGGCTGACTAAATACTTTTTTGCCCCACTATATATGTGTGTATGTATGTATGTACCAGTCACACATCTACTCATTCAAGGGGATTTTCTTTATTTTTAAAATTGAGAATAATAGTGAAGACATCAACTATGAACTAACACAATGAAATAACACTTGGAATCATGTTGTAACTTAAGTGTTTGAGGTTCTTCAAAGCAGCCACCCAGCTGCCAGCTTCACCTGGAATGCTTTTCCAATAGTCTTGAATGAGTTCCCACATATGCAGAACACTTGTTGGCCGCTTTTCTATCACTCAGCGGTCTATCATCCCAAACCATTTTAACTTCTCTAGGGTTAGGGGCAGCATTCGGAATTTTGGATAAAAAGCATGCCCAAATTAAACGTCCTGCTACTCGGGCACCGAATATATGATATGCATATAACTGGTAGATTTGGATAGAAAATGCTCTAGTAGTTTTCTATTCAATGCCATTACAGTATCCATTGACTTAGGACTCAAATTGCAGTTCCCATGCCTTCCAGTAGATGTCAGCAGTCTTTAAAAAATGTTTTGGGGTGTATTCTGATAAATGAGGGAGTAAGACCAGTCTGAATGAGTGGACCCTGCCGTGTCAGAGCTTTTTCATGCGCAATCCCGAGAGAGTGCCTTTCCATTTTATATTGACGGCGTTATTGTCCGGTTGAAATATTATTGTTTATTTAGGCTAAAAACAACCTGAGGATTGAATATAAACATCGTTTGACATGTTTCTATGAACTTTATGGATACAATTTGGATTCTTTTGTCTGCCCATTTTGACTGCGTTTGAGCCTGTGGATTACTGAAGAAAACGCACAAACAAAACTGAGGTTTTTGGATATATTTGTTTTTTCTTAGCTCTCATGGTCTAGTTAAAAATGCCTCTCTAAGGTATGCAAAGACTGACATGAGGAAATCTGATTCACTACCCAATTTAGAAATTGCACTTCCTGCCGATCCCTCGCACCTCACTATTTTTAGGGACAGGGATGGTGCCTCACAGTAGAGGCCTTCACGGATCCAAAAAGTTTATCATACAGACACGATATGCATGAATATATATTTTTTATGTAGATGCCTGTTCCAAACGGACCCGAGAACCACTCGACCCATTGCATATAGGCCTGGTCGGCTCTAGACTCGATCCGAGTGAGGGAAGCAGCAGAAAAGTCCATTTTTAATAAACCAGAGCTGAGGTAGAAAGTGGTGACGCTCTAGCAGGTGGCGTGCTGTGTGTAGGCTACAGTGAGAGTGAGTGAGTGACTCAGGGTGCAGGGAGGGAGACGCAGCAACCAATCAAGCCAACTTGCGCTATAGTAGACTAATAACTGCCAATAGGATTGCGTAGTACTTGTCTTGACTGCATCAAACCGGGATAAGCTAGCTAGCTAAGCTTATTGAGGCTGCATACACTTTCTTGTCCTAAACAGTTACAAATAACATCTCCATTCAGAATAATAAGTAACAGCCTACCTGTTGGCTCTTGGTCTTGTAGCCTAATCTTGCCTTTTAACTTCCACCTTCCATTGATTAGACATCTCTTAACTTTTGCCGCACACTGAGGCTCTATGACTGTAGCCTGTTGGTGCTTTCATGACTTATGATTGGCCAACAACAAGCTAAACGCATCACTCATGAAAAGCAAGAGCAGCAGCATCAATTATACAAGCACCTGCTCCCTCTCCTCTCCTCTTCTCTCCCCTGTAGCAGTCTCGTATGGGTCCTTCCAGACGTCAGGTAAAATTGCACATACCCGGTAGTAAGACTAATTAAAATCCGATCAGACCCGTCACGGGTTCTGGATCTGGACCCTCTCGTGTATTCGTGTACAGGTGGATCTATGAAGACCTCTACATCAGCTTGTTGAGCCAAGTTACTCCCGCCATACCTCTCCTCTATAGTGGCCTTTATTTACACTCCTTAGCCAATGGGGTTGTTGGCACCTCCAGCAATGGTGGACTTGGTCAATATAGTCTTTGATAAATCTCACATGTTATTAACATGTCATAGGTCATGGACGGGTACTTTAAAAGTTGACTTCTCAGTCAACACAAACTGCATTTGAGGTCAGCTTGAAGGTTTGGGGTATGCAGACAGGTAGCGGACAGAAATAAAACACACTACCGTTCCAAAGTTTTTTGGTCACTTAGAAATGTCCTTGCTTTTGAAAGAAAAACACATTTTTGGTCCATTTTAAAATAAAAACAAATTTATCAGAAATACAGTGTAGACATTGTTAATGTTGTAAATGACTATTGTAGCTGGAAGCGGCAGATTTTTAATGGAATATCTACATAGGCGTACAGAGACCCTTTATCAGCAACCATCACTCCTGTGTTCCAATGGCGTGTTAGCTAATCCAAGTTGACCATTTTAAAAGGCTAATTGATCATTAGAAAACCCTTTTGCAATTGTTAGCATTGCTGAAAACTGCTGTACTGATTTAAAAATAACAATAAAACTGTCCTTTAGACTAGTTGAGTATCTGAAGCGTCAGCATTTGTGGATTCAATTACAGGCTCAAAATTGCCAGAAACAAAGATATTTCTTCTGAAACTCGTCAGTCTATTCTTGTTCTGAGAAATGAAGGCGAAAAATTGCGAAGAAACTGAAGATCTCGTACAACGTTGTGTACTACTCCCTTCACAGAGCAGCGCAAACTGGCTCTAACCAGACTAGAAAGAGTGGGAGGCCCCGGTGCACAACTGATCAAGAGGACAAGTACATTAGTGTCTAGTTTGATAAGCAGACACCTCACAAGTCCTCAACTGGCAGCTTCACTGTTGATGTTGAGACTGGTGTTTTGCGGGTACTATTTAATGAAGCTGCCAGTAGGACTGGGCGATATGGCAAATAAATTAGCACAATATTTATATATGAACCTGAACAAACCGTGGTTAGAGCATTGGGCCAGTAACCGAAAGATTGTTCGATCGAATCCCCGAGCTGAAAAGGTACAAATCTGTCGTTCTACCCCTGAACAAGGCAGTTAACACACTGTTCCCCGATAGACCGTCATTGTAAATAAGAAGTTGTTCTTAACTGACTTGCATAGTTAAATAAAGTTGACCTTTTTTTATTATGTGAGCTACACATAAAATTATACTTGAAGGAAAATTGTTCCATGTTTTCGGCCAGGGAGCACGCACCTGTGGTCAATTAAATTGATAAGCCTCTTGAGACCTTCCTTTTCGACTGTGCTAATTGGTAGCATGTCCTTAGCAATGCAATGTATAATAGCATTTGTGATGTCTTGTCTATGTTGGTTTGTAGGGCATAAACGCTGTCAGTGTTGACTGCTTCGGGCAAACATCCCTAGATTGGCTGGTGCTCGAGGGGCTTTTATCAAAAAACTCAAACTCCCTGCATGTTCCAAAGAGTGATTTTGATTCAGATGTTGAAACAGGTTTGTGGTATTACCAGACTTGGTAGCCACCTGTCTATGGCACAATTTGCACCGAACATTGCTCTGCTCTGTCGGACTTCAAAAAGCCAAACCACTTCCAAATGACTGAAACAGTTGAACCCTTTTTATCAATAATTTCTTCGTTTGGAAGCTTCTCCTTCACTATGGCTATCACTGCCACTGTTTTTGCCTACATCACTCATTTTTCGTGGTTAATAGTGGCTACTCCATCACTTGAGGTGCTAAGTGGTTTTTAGTGGGCGTATACCTCTCCTTGTGCATATTGTCACTTCTCTGCACACTCCTGCTGCGTCACAGAGGTGAAATGGACTGCTGTACCTAACTATTCTATATCAACATTATCAAAAATGAATCTAAACGTTTTATATAGTTATTGAGAGAAGTAATTACCTCTAATTATTGATATTGATTTATCGCCCAGCCATAGCTACCAGTTGAGGATTTGTGAGCTGTCTGTGCACCGGGACCTCCCACTCTTTCTATCATTAATGAATGATCAACACAGAAGTCTCACAAGGTCATTAATGTTTCCCTGATTTCCTATAGAGCTGTTATAGAACTGCTGTGGGCACAAAAACAAATGAATGCAGGATCGGCTCATGATAATGACTTCAGGAAAATGGTGGTAATAACAGGCACCATTAATGTAGGAGTTGCCCTAACAATATGGTATTGTTTGGTCCATAGTGATTGATCTAATCTTTCTCCAAATGATCCCCTTCTGTTATCCATCAGTAGTGCTCTCTATGGCAGGAGCGGTCAACAGCTATACAGCACTAATGGTTCTCCCCCTCCTTGCCTTCTTTGTCCAACACTACCTCCACCCTAATGCTGAAATCAAACTGTTAATGGCCCATTAGAGCTCCCATCTCATCACATTAACTTTATTAGCAGGAAGCTATCCAAGCTGTAATTGATACAGCCAGCCAAGTTTGTTTGGGTAGGTAAAAAAGGGCTTGAGATCCTGTCTCTCTTGTTTTGTGTGTGTGTGTGTGCTTTTCCAATACATTTCATTTCTAAAGGGTAAATCTCTGGTTACTGCCACATTGTGACAGATTGATTTGGTGTGTTTAACAGGTAGCAGCCACAGCGTGTCCGTGTCTGAGATCCTAGCAGTCCGGGAGCTCGATGTGGATGGCGGGACCAAAGATGATGGCAGGTGGCAGAAAATGCCCCAGAAACTGACTGAAGCCTATCCATATGCATTCACAGGTACAAATTGTTGGTCATCTAGAGCAATCTACAGATAATGGATTCAATATGTAGTGTGCTTACCCATAAAATGTATGAATTCACTCAAGGTTTATACATATGTCCATTCATTAGAGAATTCCTTCTGAAAAATTATAGTCCAAACCATGTCTCTACCATATACACTGCTTTCAGAAAGTATTCATACCCCTTGACTTATTCCACATTTTGTTTATACAGCCTGAATTCAAAATAGATTAAAATAAAAATTCTCACCCATCTACACACAATACCCCATAATGACAAAATTAATACATGTTTTAGAAATTGTTGCAAATTTATGAAAAATTAAATGCATAGATATAATTTGCATAAGTATTCACATCCCTCAGTAAATACTTTAGAAGCACCTTTGGTAGCAATTACAGATGTGAGTCTTTCTGGGTAAGTCTCCTAAGCGCTTTCCACACCTGGATTGTGCAACATTTGCCAATTTCTTTCAAAAAATTATTCAAGCTCTGTCAAATTTGGTTGTTGAACATTGCTGGAGAACCATTTTCAGGTCTTGCCATAGATTTTCAAGTAACCTTGTCAAAACTGTAACTTTGCCACTCAAACATTCACTGTCTTCTTGGTAAGCAACTCCATTATACATTTGGCATTGTGTTTTAGGGTATTGTACAGCTGAAAGGTGAATTAATCACCCAGTGTCTGGTGGAAAGCAGACTGCTCTTAGCTCCGTTTCTTTTTTTAAGGATACAAGCATACCCATAACATGATGCTGCCACCACTATGCTTGAAAATATTAAGAGTGATACTCAGTAATGTATTGGATTTGTCCCAAACATAACACTTTGTATTCAGGACAAAAAGTGAATTGCTTTGCCACTTTGTTCGCAGTATTACTTTAGTGCCTTGTTGCAAACATGTTTTGGAATATTTGTATTCGGTACAGGCTTCCTTTTTTTCACTCTGTTAATCAGGTTAGTCTTGTGGAGTAACTACAATGTTGTTGTTTCATCCTCAGTTTTCTCCTATCACAGCCATTTAAACTCTGCAACTGTTTTAAAGTCATCATTGGCCTCATGGTGAAATCCCTGAGTTTTGTTAAGCCTCTGTACCCTGTCACCCCTTCGCGTCCCCCTTCCACAGTGTCCTATGTGGAGAGAGCAAGGCAGCACCGCTGGCAGTGTAGTGACGTCACCTTCCACTGTTCAGAGGGGGCGCTGCGTCAGCAGTGGATCCAGACCATCAGAGAGCAGCTCACAGCACTGAGTATGGCTGAGTATTACTGACAATGAATATGTTTTGTGAAGTTTGGCTGCAAAGCTTACTCAGAAATGAGTGGCCTTCATTCTGTTCTGTTAATCAGTGTACTGAGCGATTAACCGTCATTTCATATTTTTTCCGGTCATTAAACAACTCATTGACCGTCTGTTCAATTACTTGAATTCAATCTAGTTTTTTTTTTTAATGTGAGCCCAGAGTGCCATTTCTCTAGAGAGAAATTAAATAATTCACGACAGAAATCAAGTAAACTATGTGGGACAAGGGGCTGAAGGGAGTTGTCATTTTCATTAAGCAAATATTCAACCTAGTTCAGCTCAGAAACATGATAATTAACTACAATCCAATTGTGGCAGTTTTTTTTTATCGTTTTGGACAGAGATCAGAGCGGTTGCCAACATCAGTCCAAAATAAGCCCAATGTGTTTCTATGTTCTTATTTTGGACCTCAACTTGTCGCCTGCCTTTGACAACGGCTCCCATTGTTAGGGCAGAGACATCATTATATACAGATCTCTGGACGGATACACTTTTACGCTTGCTATGTTAGGTTAGATGCACACAGGGCAGAATGTACACAATGCTGAGAGGGACAGAGACAGTTTGAAAGTATGCCTTATCTACTTTTGAAGAACTAGTTAAATGATTTCGTCAGACAGCTCTGCAACATAAGCTACTTAGGAAGGCTACCTAAATAGAATTACTAGACAGTACAGTATGGGGAGCACAGAGATAACGTTAGTTTTGGCTCGCTGACTGCTACTACCTGAGCAGAGATGAGATTACTTTAAGGAACTGATATGTGATTTCATAGGAAATTACTGTTTTTCTATTGATGTCTACCAAGTTGGACCTGACAGAGACAATGGAATATTTTCTATGTTTTGGCAGTTATTTTGTTTTTTAAAGCATTAAATACATTATTGAAAACCGTGATTCTTTTTTCAAAAATCAAACCGAACCGACCTCAAAGAGCACTAATTGTTCAGTACTATTGCTCAGCCTACAGCCTAGAAATTGATCTGGGGAAAAATCTTTCACTTTACTTTTTGCAGCTAGCAGACCCAAGCATTTGCTGGTGTACATCAACCCTCATGGGGGCAAGCAGCAAGGCGAGTGCATTTATGAGCAGAAAGTCGCGCCTCTCTTCGCCTGTGCCTCCATCTCCACAGACGTGATTGGTGAGTTCCTGCCAAAGACATTAAACATGCTTTAATAAAAGATGAGTCTTTATGGGCCAAGTCAAATTGTTCACTGTAGGCAAATGGGCACAAGCTCTCTCAGGCCGCACAGGAATATGACAATTTACGGCCGCCATCTATCATCCTAGTTCCTCATTGGAAAGGATGATGGTCGATGAATACTGGATTCCTTTACATCCGGTTTACTTCTCAGACTAGAGAAAGACTGGACATTTGTCAAAGTCACACATTTTGACGAATTGCATTTAACTATACAGCTGCTTGGGTTGATATCAAGATATTGATACAGTATTTGAACAATTGTAAAAAATAAAATAAAAATCTAAGGTGGGTGTGAAAATGTTTGCACATAAAATCAAACTATTCCTTTGGCTACAAATTGTTTAAATGTCTAACAATTAGAGAAGAGAAAATGTACTTTAGGACTTCCTCTATCTCAGACTTCTTTATGGAAAATGCTTAGTCGATATATTGCTCCAAGCGAGTGAATGATTACTCCCTAAGTCCAAAATATCGATTTATGCAACAAATTAGGAAAACAGCATGCGATATAAATGAATCAATTGTAAACCTGTTCATGTTGACATTTCAAGTGTGTATCTCAACTACAAGAAGCACTTGAAAGACAAACGTCTAACTCTTTCCTGGTCATTTGTTGTCATAGTTACAGAGCATGCCAATCATGCCAGGGACCACCTGAAGACAGAGGCGGAGTTAAAGAAATATGATGGGTGAGTCGAGGATGGAGATGTTCTTAATGTCATTGTCGCTATAGTAATGACAGGTCTGTTTTAAAGACCTCTTTGTAGTCTGGTTTTCAGCTCAACCGTCACTAAATCATATTCAACCAATCACAGTTGAACTAAAAACACCCCCGGTCAAGTATATTAATCTCAAACGACAAACAAAAATATCAGTTTTGTTGTTCTGACCTTTGTGTGTTAAATGACCTTTGACCTCTATGCAGAGTGGTGTGTGTGGGCGGGGACGGCATGTTCAGCGAGATAGTTCACGGCCTGGTCTCTCGAACACAGAGGGAAAACGGAGTGGACCAGAACAGCCCGGAGGAGAAGCTGGTACCCTGTAGTCTCCGCATCGGCATAATACCCGCAGGTTAGTCAAGGCCCCACGCAGACATTCACAAGCACATGCATGTACACATTCTATACATGCCATCTGCAAGCATTCTCCTCTCTTTTTGTCTTGTCTTGATTATTTATATTTAATATTTTGGATTTAATGTAACAATGTTCTTGTCTATAGCTATTTTGTTTTATGTGGAAGAGTAGCTCCTGCATGTGCTATAGCTAACAGCTAAAAAACACACATCACTATGTTTACACAGCAATGATCACATAATAAGCTATCAATAGCTCAGTTTATAAACTAATGTCAACCATGAGGTCCATTTCATGTACACTACCAGTGTTGATTTCCGCATTCCATTTTTCCATCTTACACACACACACACACACACCCTGGCCGTGATCCCACTCTCCAAGGGTGTTGGGATATGCAATAAAAAAAACATTTCCAATACATGCATGCATATTAGTACACACTTGTACATGTATGAGAGAGGACAATTATAAGCGCCCACCAAATTATTATTACAAACACACACACTGCTAGCTTTTGTCTGTGTAGTCAGGAACATAATGTATCTTTGTTTTGTGTGATATCCAGGTTCAACGGACTGCATCTGCTATGCCACTGTCGGCATCAATGACCCTGTGACCTCAGCTTTACATGTCATAGTGGGTGGGTGCAGTCATCTACATTGAAATATTAACAGCACTTCCAATTAAATTGCCTTTAAAAATAGTGTAACTGACATTTGTTTACAGCACAGACTAGTAGCATAAGCGTTCTTTGTCACTGTTCCAGGTCATTCCTGGAGATTCATTGTGAATAGAAATGTCTCGTGTTAGACACTTCTATGTTATCGCTATGGCACACTCAGCTGACCAACAAGTGACAGCCATGACCTACTTATTCAGAGCTTTTGAGATAAGATGAAACTGCTGGAGGTCAGTGTGGGTGGGTGGATGGGTGTGCAGGTGTGTTTTTTTTAATAGTAAATGCACATAGTGTGTCATCACACCTCTTTAAGACACTGTACCCCACACACACAGTATCTGTGAAGGATCACTCATACTAGACTTGGGGGGGGGCGTCTTCACAGGAGACTCCCAGCCAATGGACGTGTGCTCGGTCCATCACAACAACACGTTCTTGAGGTATTCCAGCTCCCTGCTTGGATATGGTTTCTACGGCGACGTGCTGGCAGACAGCGAGAGGAAACGCTGGATGGGACCAGCCAGATACAACTTTTCAGGTGGGTCAGAGGAGTAGCTTTAGCTGTTTTAGGAAATACAACCATTGTTACTGTTGTGGTAGTCTGTTGTCATTGCAAGTGATATGGCATGATGTCGTTTTGTGCAGGTTTTAAGACGTTTCTGACACATCACCACTATGAAGGGGCTGTGTCTTTTCTACCAGCAACTGACATACTGGGAACACCGCGAGACAAGACCAGGTGTAGAGCTGGGTATGTAACACTGTACACCTGTTGTGTAGTTTAGTATTACATGTTTGTCTAGATGTTGCAAAGGAGATTGCTAACTTGGCTAGCCAACTCCATTCCTGCTTTCCAGGTGCTTCATATGCCAGCACGACGGGCAGCTGTATTCAGGGGATTCCCCAGAGGAATCCAAGACTGCTCCAGATGTCTCAGACAGAGGTAGGTACAGTATCTCTGCCTGAACGCACATATGGCCTCAACTCCACACGCCATGGGTCTCTACTGAAACCTGCTCAATGTTTTCACCACAAAGCCCCAACCTCTGTTTCTGTTCTATCCCAGAATATGAAATGGGGTGGGGGGTGGTCAGAGGGAAGTTCCTGGCCATCAACGCGGCCAGTATGAGCTGTGCCTGTCCCCGTAGCCCCAAGGGCCTGTCCCCCGCCGCCCACCTCGCTGACGGCACCACCGACCTCATCCTCGTACGCAAGTGCTCCCGGTTCAACTTCCTGCGCCACCTGCTACGCCACACCAGCAAAGACGACCAGGTAACCACACTGGATGGGGCTACTGCAATGGTTTCTTGATTTCTGTGGGTACTCCAACCCGGGTCGATAGCAGTGGTTGCATGAGATGGTTAACTCGCCACTTTCCTGTATCAGGGATTTCACTTTCTCACTTCTGTTCCTCCCCCCTTCAGTTTGACATGACCTTTGTAGAGGTGCACCGTGTGCGGCGCTTCCGCTTCACGCCACGCCACTGGCAAAACGACTCAGAGCTGGACCTGAGGGAGAACGGCAAGCAGCTCTTCAGCCAGATCTGCCGGGACCACCCGGCCTGCAGCTGCAGCCCTGCCTATAGCAGCTGGAACTGTGACGGCGAGATCCTCCCCCACGCTGCCATTGAAGTCGGGTACGCAACCCTCTACATGGAAATATAACACACTTCTAAAAGTTTATTTTCTGCACTGTGCTGTCTTCAACATTTGAATTGAATTCCTGCCTTTGTTTTTTTCCCTGACAATGTTTTTCTTTGTATTCTGCCCTGCCAGAGTTCATTGCCAGTTGATCAAGCTGTTTACGCGAGGGATCGAAGAGCAGCCTTTGTTTGAGGACCTCGCCAACCCCCCGTGTGCACTCTAGGTCCCATCACCCCTCCGCTGCCCTACCCTATCAGTCACTGGAACAGTCCTACAGCGTTTCAAAGCCTCCCTCTGCTGTCACTTACCTTAGCCCTGTGCACTACCTTTCTCTAATGTACTTTCTGGGGCCATTTTGGAGGTCACAATTTCACAGGTCAAAGAGTGCTGGTATGTGGTACATTTACAGAGGTTCATTATCCACTATAGCGAAGAAGAAATCATGAACATTTTAAAAGAATGTACCCCCTTCCTTGCTATCCTTTTGCAATAAAGAGATGTTAACCAACACCTAACGTGCTGTTCAACATTTGTAGAACATCCGTTTGCACGTGTTGGAATGTATGTTGCTCCAAATGATGAAGAATTGTTACAAAGCTTTGTTTGTTTGTTTATCCATTTGGAGAAACCCAATATTAAAGGATGTTTGAATGTTTCTAGCTGCTTGCCTTGTTTGATGTTATTTCCCTGCGCCTAAAAAGCATGAATTTGAATACATTTGTGTGGATGATAGGATATTGGATGAACCAGAGCACACTATGGGTGCCAGATGCCAGCTAGCCTGTCACCTTAATGTGGTAATTTAATATGTCCTATATACAGTGCCTTGCGAAAGTATTCGGCCCCCTTGAACTTTGCGACCTTTTGCCACATTTCAGGCTTCAAACATAACGATATAAAACTGTATTTTTTTTGTGAAGAATCAACAAGTGGGACACAATCATGAAGTGGAACGACATTTATTGGATATTTCAAACTTTTTTTAATTAACAAATCAAAAACTGAAAAATTGGGCGTGCAAAATTATTCAGCCCCCTTAAGTTAATACTTTGTAGCGCTCGCTACCTTTTGCTGCGATTACAGCTGTAAGTCGCTTGGGGTATGTCTATCAGTTTTGCACATCGAGAGACTGAAATTTATTCCCATTCCTCCTTGCAAAACAGCTCGAGCTCAGTGAGGTTGGATGGAGAGCATTTGTGAACAGCAGTTTTCAGTTCTTTCCACAGATTCTCGATTGGATTCAGGTCTGGACTTTGACTTGGCCATTCTAACACCTGGATATGTTTATTTTTGAACCATTCCATTGTAGATTTTGCTTTATGTTTTGGATCGTCTTGTTGGAAGACAAATCTCCGTCCCAGTCTCCGGTCTTTTCTTCCAGAATGGTCCTGTGTTTGGCTCCATCCATCTTCCCATCAATTTTAACCATCTTCCCTGTCCCTGCTGAAGAAAAGCAGGCCCAAACCATGATGCTGCCACCATGTTTGACAGTGGGGATGGTATGTTCAGGGTGATGAGCTGTGTTGCTTTTACGCCAAACATAACGTTTTGCATTGTTGCCAAAAAGTTCAATTTTGGTTTCATCTGACCAGAGCACCTTTTCCACATGTTTGGTGTGTCTCCCAGGTGGCTTGTGGCAAACTTTGAACAACACTTTTTATGGATATCTTTAAGAAATGGCTTTCTTCTTGCCACTCTTCCATAAAGGCCAGATTTGTGCAATATACGACTGATTGTTGTCCTATGGACAGAGTCTCCCACCTCAGCTGTAGATCTCTGCAGTTCATCCAGAGTGATCATGGGCCTCTTGGCTGCATCTCTGATCAGTCTTCTCCTTGTATGAGCTGAAAGTTTAGAGGGACGGCCAGGTCTTGGTAGATTTGCAGTGGTCTGATACTCCTTCCATTTCAATATTATCGCTTGCACAGTGCTCCTTTGGATGTTTAAAGCTTGGGAAATATTTTTGTATCCAAATCCGGCTTTAAACTTCTTCACAACAGTATCTCGGACCTGCCTGGTGTGTTCCTTGTTCTTCATGATGCTCTCTGCGCTTTTAACGGACCTCTGAGACTATCACAGTGCAGGTGCATTTATACGGAGACTTGATTAAACACAGGTGGATTGTATTTATCATCATTAGTCATTTAGGTCAACATTGGATCATTCAGAGATCCTCACTGAACTTCTGGAGAGAGTTTGCTGCACTGAACGTAAAGGGGCTGAATAATTTTGCACGCCCAATTTTTCAGTTTTTGATTTGTTAAAAAAGTTTGAAATATCCAATAAATGTCGTTCCACTTCATGATTGTGTCCCACTTGTTGTTGATTTCTTCACAAAAAATACAGTTTTATATCTTTATGTTTGAAGCCTGAAATGTGGCAAAAGGTCGCAAAGTTCAAGGGGGCCGAATACTTTCGCAAGGCACTGTAGCTACAGTATACCACCAGACTGGCTAGAGTCACACTGAAAACTCAATGTACTGTAGCGTATCAACAGTTTATGCCCTGAAACGTGACTTGGTAGCATTAAAATAGACGCAGCAGACTGATTTTTACCAGGCTATTTCTGCCATTGCTGCGATGTCATTCCAAGTTAATATTATGTGGCGTCTGAGGTTGCTGTCAGAAAAGTGTTGCAGTGCTTGGTGTCTTGCGTATCATATTGCCTTCTGCACACGCTGTTCTGGGTGTCTTTTCCCCGCACTGTCAAGCTGGCCTTGCTGGTGTGACCCCGCACTGTCAAGCTGGCCTTGCTGGTGCGACCCCTCACTGTCAAGATGGCCTTGCTGGTGCGACCCCTCACTGTCAAGCTGGCCTTGCTGGTGCGACCCCGCACTGTCAAGCTGGCCTTGCTGGTGGACCCCTCACTGTCAAGATGTGCTCGCTGGTGCGGCCACTCACTGTCAAGATGTGCTTGCTGGTGCGGCCCCTCACTGTCAAGCTGGCCTTGCTGGTGCGGCCCCTCACTGTCAAGCTGGCCTTGCTGGTGCGGACAAGGAAAATAGTATCAATTCATGGTGGTTCACTGCTTAATTTGTTTTTTTTTCATCTGACCAAAATACTAGTCTCAACTGTATGCTGTGGTGATGCAGCCTGGTTTAGATGTGGTGATGCAGCCTGGTTTAGATGTCATGCTGCTGTGGTGATGCAGCCTGGTTTAGATGTGGTGATGCAGCCTGGTTTAGATGTCATGCTGCTGTGGTGATGCAGCCTGGTTTAGATGTCATGCTGCTGTGGTGATGCATTCTGGTTTAGATGTCATTGTGTAGTGATTTTGCCTAAAACGTCTGGTATACTCCCTCATACCATTGATTTAACACTGCAGCTAGTACTGGAGGTCACATAGCATCCCCCGTGTCTGAAAGTAAAATATTGATCTGAGATGTGTGTCTTCAGGAATAAATATACACGCCTGATGAAGAGCTCTAGTCTGCCTTGATTTTGGAAGGATATAATTACAATCTCAAATCAAATGTTATTGAATTTGTATGTCACATGCCTTGTAAACAACAGGTGTAGACTAACAGTGAAATCCTTACTTACTGACCCAACAATGCAGAGAGGGGGAGAAATTGAAAAATAGTAACACAAGGAATAAATACACAATGAGTAACGATATCTTGGCTATATACACAGGGTACCAGTACCGATTCGATGTGCAAGGGCATGAGGTAATTGAGGTTGGTATGTACATGCACTCAGTGGCCAGTTTTAGGTACACCCCTCGTTCACCAAAATGGTTCGCTCCTACAGGCGGTGAGTCACATGGCCATGGCTTGCTACATAATGCAGGCAGACAGGCATCGAGGTATTCATTTACTGTTAGAATAGGCAAAGCAAGAGACCCACTGTAAGCGACTCCGAGTGTGTTATGATCGTCGGTTCCAGTATCTTAGAAACGGCCGGCCGGACGTTTCTAAGATACTGGAACCGACGATAATAACAGGCTTGGAGTCGCATACAGTAGGTTTACCGTGATCGGTGAGACAAACCAAAAACATCCAGTCAGCGGCTCGTTGATGAGAGGTTGAAGGAAAATGGCAAGAATCGTGCAAGCTAACAGGCAGACCACAAACCGTTAATTAGCAGCATAGTACAACAGTGGTGTGCAGAACGGCATCTCAGAACGGACAACTCATTGGTCCTTGTCACAGATGGGCTATTGCAGCAGATGACCACACCAGGTCACACTCCCATCAGTTAAAAAGAAGTGGCTCCAGTGGGCACGCGATCACAACACTGGACAATTGATTTGAAAAACATTGCATGGTCCGATGAACTGGAACACGCTGCCGTATACATCGATCCAGAGCATCCCAAACATGCTCAATGGATGACATGTCTGAGTATGCAGACCATGGAAAACTGGAACATTTTCAACTTCCAGGAATTGTGTACAGATGTACAGACGACATGGGGTTGTGCATTATCATGCTGAGACGTGGCGATGGCAACGGATGAATGGCACGACAATGCACCTCAGGATCTCGTCACGGTTCCTCTGTGCATTCAAATTGCCATCGATAAAATGCAATTGTGTTTGATGTCTGTAGCTTATGCCTGTCCATACTAGAACCCCAACTCCACCATTGTCCACGAAGTCTGTTACGATGCCAAACTGCAGTCAGGTCAAGACCCTGGCGAGCACAACGAGCACGCAGATGAGCTTCCCTGAGTTGGTTTCTGACAGAAATTCTTTGGTTGTGCAAACCCACAGTTTCATCAGCTGAACGGGTGGCTGTTCTCAGACAATCCCGCATGTGAAGAAGCTGGATGTGGAGGTCCTGGGCTGGCGTGGTTACATGGGGTCTGCGATTGTGAGGCCCGTTGGAAAAACTGCCAAATTCTCTAAAACGATGCTAGAGGCAGCTTACGGTAGAGAAATTATCTGGCAACAGCTCTGGTGGACATTCCTGCTGTCAGCATGCCAATTGCCCATTCCTTTACAGCTTGAGACACCTGTGACATTGTGTTGTGTGACAAAACTGCACATTTTAGTGGCCTTTTATTGTCCCCCGCACAAGGTGCACCTATGTAATTATCCTGCTGATTAATCAGCTTCTTGATATGCCACACCTGTCAGGTGGATGGGTCTTGGCAAAGGATGAATACTCACTCACAGGGATGTAAACTAGCTTTTTGTGTCTATGGAACATTTCTGGGATATTTTATTTCAGGTCATGAAACATGGGACCAACACTTTATATTTTTGTTCAGTATAGATGGGTGAACCTAATTAACTGTCCACTGAGTGTATACCTAGGTATAAAGTGACTAGGCAACAGGGTAGATAATAAACAGTAGGAGCAGCGTATATGATGAGTCAAAGTTCGTGCAAAAATGGTCAATGCAAATAGCTACCCGGATTAACTATTTAGCAGTCTTATAGCTTCGGGGTATGAGCTGTTCAAGGTCCTGTTGGTTCCAGACTTGGTGCGTATGTACCGCTTGGCCTGCGGTAGCAGAGAGAACAGTCTATGACTTGGCTGGCTGGAGTCTTGAGGATCTGAGGGCCCATGCCAAATCTTTTCAAAGTCCCGAGGGGGAAGAGGCGTTGTCGTGCCCTCTTCAATGCTGTGATGGAGTGTGTGGACCATGATAGATCCTTAGTGATCTGGAAACTGAGGAACTTGAAACTCTCGACCAGCTTGTGGTGTGTACTTTATTATAATCCAAGGACATGTTAATTCCGCTATGCCACAGAATCTTCTACATGAATGTGGATGATACCATGATTACGGATAATCCTGAATGAATCGTGAATGAATCGCACATATCATACTTCTCAAAAAAAGCCTGTCTTGGAGGTATGATATTTGTGCGTCTAACTGTCTCACTTGGTATTGTTCACGATTCATTCCGAATGATCCGTAACCATGGTAGCACCCATATGAATGTAGAAGTGTTTAGAAATTCTGATTTACAATAGAAGTGACTCCAAAATGGCACAAGACATGATTTACTATTCATTTCTATTGGAAACAAACTAATCTGAAACACAACCAAAACAAACAGCCAATGCGTCCAATAAATGTGTCGTCACAAGCTTGATGTAGTCATTGTGTGGTAGGAATATGGGACCAAATGCTTAACGTTTTATTACCTTAATGCACTTAAGTGAATTTGTCCCTGTACTTTTGCTCCCCTAAAATGAGGGGACAATCCACAAAAAGTGTTGTAATTTCAAAATGGTTCACCCGGTATGGATGAAAACAACCTCAAATTAAAGCTGACAGTCTGCACTGTAACCTCATAGTAATTGTACCATTTCAAATCAAACAATGACTATTGTATAAAGCTCATCTAAGAAAACATTTCTTAGAAAGTATACATTTTTGTAACAATGCAGCTGCTATTATACGGAACAATCAAAGCCTGAGTACATTGTAGAATACTCTTTCAGAAAATTGCCTTGAAGTGAAGTTACAGCTGTGTCACTGACTGGTCCACCACTGTCACATCATTGAGCAATTTTTTTCAATATGACTTGGTGTGTGAAATAACAATGTTTGAACTGTTCTGACACGGTATCTGCTTAAAAGCTCAGCAAATTCTCAGCTTGCATTCTGTCAGATTGGGCATATTTGTCAAGGGACTAAGAGACATCCTGACTCATGTCATTTCAAAAGCAAACAACGCCATCACTCCAATCCCCAATCCACTGTCTCCCTCTGTGTATTCCGCAAAGGACTCAGCTTTGTTCATTTTCTACTCTAGTTTTCCTCAAATCCAGTCTCAGAATGGTCTTGTGCGTGCAGCTGAGATGAAGGATGCTTCTTAAACGTTCAGTTTGTCTAACTGTAGTTAGAGATTTTCATGAGCCCCTTGAGGATGTGGTTACAAAGTGCAGAGTACATGCAGAGTGCCGAGTTACAACGTGCAGAGTAACAACGTGCAGAGTCAGCCTCTTGAAATCTGTGAGGAGAGGTACAGTAGAACAATTGAGCGAGAATCATTCTTAACATGCTAGTTTCTCAATATCATTAATTTCATGAATTGAAAAGGAGTACTATGGGATATGCTGTTTGAGTAAGGTTAAGTGATATTTTCAAGATATTATAAAATGTTAATGATGTATGTCCTTATGCATTAGTTAAGGGGATGGGAAAGGATCTGGCCTGAGATAGCGGTGTGTAATGTTTGAGTGGTACCCCTTTTCCACTCACTGTAAATTACCTCGATGTGCATAAGTAGGACATTGCTGCAGATAGAGATGCACTGAAACGTCCTCTACTTGGGGGAAGAGAGAAGGGCTCTTTAATATGATATGTGCCGTCTGGCCTCCTAGATTAGGACCAGGAAAGAGACAAATGAAAGAAGAGGCTGAAGTACAAGAGTATTTTACCCAAGGGGTCTTCTTTTCTTCTCTTCTTTTCAAATTACACCATCTACTTAGGCATCCTCGTTTTGCGAGGAATCTTGCCTACATTCCCAATTCTTCTCTGACCATCCTCTCTGAATTGTCCACCAGGCAGCCATTAAGACAGATGATCCTCCATCCATCCAAGATCCTTTAGCTTTAGCTCAGCAGAACCGAATTATGCCAATTCATCAGCCACTGTGACACCTTCCCCTCCACAAGCACTAGGCACCCCTTCAACTCTTGAACTCCGGTGTGTGCAGTTTGGTTCACCTCCAGACCCGTTAGAAGCTCAACGTATCAGCGGGGCACTCCTAATGCTGCATTCTTAAAGCTGGAGGTGCCTCCTTCATTTATGCCTACCCAATTTACAGTACAGGAGCCCTGAGAGTTGCTGACTGTAGCAGAGTGCGGTTTCCCTTATGGAGTGGAGAGCAGTGTGTGTGTTTGAGAGGCCATTACTCCACTAGGAGCTGTGGGGCCCTAGCCGTCACCCCTACGGAGTGTGGTGTGTGTGTGTGTTTGAGAGGACATTACTCCACGAGGAGCTGTGGGGCCCTAGCCGTCACCCCTACGGAGTGTGGTATGTGTGGTGCCAATGCAGCGCTGTGGGAAGTGCCGTGTAAACGCAGCCACAGCATGGCAGAGGAGGCTTAATGAAGCCCTACACTGCATGACACAGATCAACTCTGTCTAGTAAGCTTTCTCAATACAAGTGTAATGAACTTGCATTCTCCAGCACAAACACCCCCATTGCCCCTGAACACCACACACTCAGAATTCTCTCATCATGAGATTACAACTGAGACCCTGATATTAGTACGTTTTCACCAATAAAACCTCAAACAAATGTACAACAGAAAGCTCCCTTATTGATCTTGCAGGTTTCAAGATGTTACAGATCGGTATGAAGAATGATGTGGAGATTCATCTGTTTTGGTTGACAGTGTAATATTCTGAGTACATGACTTTATAAATAGTATTTAAACTTCTGAATAGATGTGTGGACTTCTTATTGACTTTAAATGTTATTTTTAACCTTCATTTTAACAGGGAGACAGAGACCTAGGTCTCTTTTTCAAACGTGCCCTGTGTAATACAGCTACGCCTGGTGCAATTGGCCAATGGTGGTTTGCCAGACATTAATTTCCAACACTATGATGCAATAATGCATTTGGGCCCACTGTTGTTCATTTTGTATATCAACAACATTGGGGATCTTATTGAAACAGCGGATTTTCATTTTTATGCAGATGATACTGTTCTTTATTCAAGTGGTAGTAGTTTGTCTTTAGCTTTTGAAAATGCCCAAAGAGCATTTAACATCATACAACAGAATCTGTATGATTTAAAGCTGAGTAAAACAAAATGCATGGTATTTTCAATTGCCAGGCATGTTACAAATCATGTCATTGCTACATTGACTGGACATACTATAGAGCAAATTAAAGTGTACAAATATTTGGGTGTGTGGGTTGATGATAAGCTGAGCTTCACTGTGCATGTAGAGAACTTGATAAGGAAGCTCAAGCTGAAAATAGGATTTTATTACCAGCATTGTTTATTACCAGCATTGCAAGGCTTGTTTTTATTTTGAGGCCAGGAAGGAGCTGGTACGATGTACATTACTGTTGGTTTTAGATTTTAGTGATGTTATATATATGCAGGCCTCAGCCACTACCCTGAGAGCACTTGATTCAGTGTATCATGCAGCCCTCAGGTTCATTACAAATTAGAAACGTCTAACACATCATTGGGATCTCTACAGTGCTGTTGGCTGGTCGTCATTGACCTTGCGTAGGCTTAAACACTGGTATACACTGATTTATCAGGCCATATTGTAGGCTTAAACACTGGTATACACTGATTTATCAGGCCATATTGTAGGCTTAAACACTGGTATACACTGATTTATCAGGCCATATTGTAGGCTTAAACACTGGTATACACTGATTTATCAGGCCATATTGGGTCAAATTTTATCTCCGTTCTTTTTTAGACAGGTCAGTAAATAAATATAAATGATGGTCCCATTCTGATTTGCTTCTAACAGGACCAAAAATTAGAACAGGTCATGGTAGAATGGTATAGTTTTAGTTTTAGTTACTTAGCACCGTGGTCCTGGAATTCTCTCCTGAACATTTTAAAATGTGATGATCTAGTTTCGTTGGTGGAGTTTAAAGAAGAGTGTCTTGTTGATCGGATGGTTGAGCATGGTGTACTCCTTAAAGAAGAGTGTCTTGTTGATCGAATGGTTGAGCATGGTGTACTTCTTAAAGAAGAGTGTCTTGTAGATCGGATGGTTGAGCATGGTGTACTTCTTAAAGAAGAGTGTCTTGTTAATCGGATGGTTGAGCATGGTGTACTTCTTAAAGAAGAGTGTCTTGTAGATCGTATGGTTGAGCATGGTGTACTTCTTAAAGGAATGTTTATTCAAGTTACGCCGCTTTTTTCTCCGTCAACAAGGGTAACGATTTCAAATGTACTGCTGTTTATTCCAAATGAGCTATTGGAGCGCGAGTTATTGCGCTTTGGGAAGTTCGCCAGTTTAATTAAGGTTGTCCCGTTGGGTTGCAAACACCCGACGTTGAAACAGGTTATGTCATTTCGGCGACAGGTGTTTATGTTTTTGGACTCACCGGAGCAGACTTTAGAGTTATCGTTTAAAATCAAGTATGACAATAGAATGTATATAGCTTATGCTAGTACGGGTAGTCAACAGTGTTTTGAGTGTGGGGATGTTGGTCATAAGAGACATGCCTGCCCAAAAAGGGAGAAGGCCGAGGAAGGGGCACAGGTAGTCCTCGTAACGCCTGGGCCCACTGATGTAGGGACAGGTGGACTGACAGCGGTAGAGCAGCCAAAAGCACCTGTTGCTGAGGTTATCCGTTACGAGGGCACGGGTTTGCAACTTGTATTAGAGGGAAATGTTATGCTACAGAAAAGTATTGTTGTAGAAGGTAAGGATGCATCTGAAGAGCCAGTTCCTCAGACTGGTTTGCAGGTGCCCAGTACGAGTGCTGGGGTAAAGGAGGGGGTTCATGTGGAGCTAGGCTCCCAGGTAGTGGAGGAGGTGCCCACTACGAATGCTGGGGTAAAGGAGGGGGTTCATGTGGAGCTAGGCTCCCAGGTAGTGGAGGAGATGCCCACTACGAGTAACGGGGTACAGGTGGGGGTTCATGTGGAGCTAGGCTCCCAGGTAGTGGAGGAGATGCCCACTATGAGTAATGAGGTACAGGAGGGTTTTCATGTGGAGCTAGGCTCCCAGGTAGTGGAGGAGATGCCCACCACGAGTGCTGGGGTTCATGTGGAGCTAGGCTCCCAGTTAATGGAGGAGATGCCCACTATGAGTAGTGATGTTCAGGTGGGGCTAGTCTCCCAGGTAGTGGAGGAGATCAAATCAAATCAAATGTATTCATATAGCCCTTCGTACATCAGCTGATATCTCAAAGTGCTGTACAGAAACCCAGCCTAAAACCCCAAACAGCAAGCAATGCAGGTGTAGAAGCACAGTGGCTAGGAAAAACTTCCCTAGAAAGGCCAAAACCTAGGAAGAAACCTAGAGAGGAACCAGGCTATGTGGGGTGGCCAGTCCTCTTCTGGCTGTGCCGGGTGGAGATTATAACAGAACATGGCCAAGATGTTCAAATGTTCATAAATGACCAGCATGGTCGAATAATAATAAGGCAGAACAGTTGAAACTGATAGCCCACAAAGATCTCCGCCACGGCACAACCCAAGGGGGGGGGGGGGGCTTTCCGTTCACCTTCCCACTCCTGGGCCAGACTACACTCAATCATATGACCCACTGAAGAGATGAGTCTTCAGTAAGGACTTAAAGGTTGAGACCGAGTTTACGTCTCTGACATGGGTAGGCAGACCGTTCCATAAAAATGGAGCTCTATAGGAGAAAGCCCTGCCTCCAGCTGTTTGCTTAGAAATTCTAGGGACAATTAGGAGGCCTGCGTCTTGTGACCGTAGCGTACGTGTAGGTATTTACGGCAAGACCAAATCAGAGAGATAGGTAGGAGCAAGCCCATGTAATGCTTTGTAGGTTAGCAGTAAAACCTTGAAATCAGCCCTTGCTTTGACAGGAAGTCAGTGTAGGGAGGCTAGCACTGGAGTAATATGATCACATTTTTTGGGGTTCTAATCAGGATTCTAGCAGCCGTATTTAGCACTAACTGAAGTTTATTTAGTGCTTTATCCGGGTAGCCGGAAAGTAGAGCATTGCAGTAGTCTAACCTAGAAGTGACAAAAGCATGGATTAACATTATGTTAACATTATGTTTTCGTATGACATCCCCAAGAGGTAAAATATATAGTGAAAACAATAGTGGTCCTAAAACGGAACCTTGAGGAACACCGAAATTTACAGTTGATTTGTCAGAGGACAAGCCATTCACAGAGACAAACTGATATATTTCCGACAGATAAGATCTAAACCAGGCCAGAACTTGTCCATGTAGACCAATTTGGGTTTCCAATCTCTCCAAAAGAATGTGGTTATCGATGGTATCAAAAGCAGCACTAAGGTCTAGGAGCACGAGGACAGATGCAGAGCCTCGGTCTGATGCCATTAAAAGGTCATTTACCACCTTCACAAGTGCAGTCTCAGTGCTATGATGGGGTCTAAAACCAGACTGAAGCATTTCGTATACATTGTTTGTCTTCAGGAAGGCAGTGAGTTGCTGCGCAACAGCCTTTTCTAAAATTTTTGAGAGGAATGGAAGATTCGATATAGGCCGATAGTTTTTTATATTTTCTGGGTCAGATGCCTGGTACGAGTGCTGAGGTGCAAGTGGGGAGTGTTGAAAGGGATGTGGTAGAGGGGAGTCAGTTGTCTGTGGCCTCAGCTGAGGATCAGGAGAAGGATATGGATATCTCTTTTGATATGACAGCTGCTGGTGAGGACTCAGTTTATGATCTAGAGGAGGTAAATGAGTTTCTGGATCAGACTTTTGGGAAATCTGTCAAATTGGCAGATTATTTTGATGTTGATAAGTTTGTGAGGTCAGCTGTGATGTTACAGAAGACGGTGGGGTTAGACCAATTGAGTGAGAAGAAGCGGTTTCGCTTGAGGAAATGTATTACTGCTGTTGCAGCAGCAAAAGGTGGTGGGAAACGTAGTCAGGTTAAGAGAAGAAAAAAAAAATGATGATGATCATGCTTCATAGGGTGTCTTTTTTCTCGTTGGTTTCTCTGTGGTTTCTTCTGCTTTTCTTTTCTCTTTTCTATATGGAGGTACTAAGGGTAGGTTCTGTCAATATTAATGGGGGAGGGACAGGAATAAGAGGGCTTGGGTATTAGAAGTAATAAAACAGAAAAGGCTTAATGTAGTTTTCCTACAGGAGACATAGTGATGAGGAAAATGAGGTTGACTGGGGTACGTGGTGGGAGGGGCAGCATGTACTCAGTCATGGTACTAATTCCAGTGCTGGGGTGGCAATCTTGTTTTCCTCAGGCTTAGGGGTGACTGTGGTATCTACAACAGAGATTGTCAAGGGTTGGGTTTTATTGGTCAAGGTGGATGTTATGTTTTTTTTTTTTTTTTTTTTTAATGTTTTGCTCCTAATGAGGGTACAGAGCGTATTGCTATATTTGATCAAATAAAGGAAACCTTAAGACAGTGTGATCAAGAGGGGTGTATGGTTTTAGGGGGTGACTGGAACTGTACAGTGGATTTTACTGTTGATCGCACCGCTGAAGAACCTCACCTACGTTCAGCCCCTTGCCTGTCTGGCCTATTAACTGAGTTTGAGCTTTCTGATGTGTGGAGAGTAAGGAATGCAAAAGTTAGGCAGTACGCATGGCTAAAAATTAATGAAGGTCGTGTCAGTGCAGCAAGGTTAGACAGGTTGTATGTATCTGAGCAATACTGTAGTAGGGTTGGAAAGTGTGCCATTACTCCTTTGGATTTCTCTGATCATCATATTGTTACTGTTGATATTCACTTGTCCTGTCCACGAAGGTCATCAACCTTACTGGTATTTTAATGTTAAATTGTTACATGATGTCATGTTTTGTGAAAGGTTTTTGTTGTTTTGGGAAAAATGGAGGGTTATAAAAGGGAATTTTGAGTCCTTGAGACAATGGTGGGAGGTTGGGAAGGCCCAAATACAACCTTTCAACCGTGCTTCTACACCTGCATTGCTTGCTGTTTGGGGTTTTAGGCTGGGTTTCTGTACAGCACTTTGAGATATCAGCTGATGTACGAAGGGCTATATAAATACATTTGATTTGATTTGATTTGAAATATGAGTATTTTGGGGGTCTATTGGGGAGGATTTTTATGAAGTGGTGTGTGAATCTTTTCATGAGGGTTCTCTTCCTGTATCTTGTCAACGTGCGGTGCTTTCACTGTTGCCAAAAAAGGGGGATTTGGCTCTCATAAAAAATTGGAGACCTGTTGCCTTGCTGTGCGCAGAATACAAAATTGTTTCTAAATGTCTCTCAAACAGGTTGAAAGAGTATCTGGGATTGTTGATCCACAAGGACCAGTGTGTACCTGATTGCTCTATTGTTGACAACTTGTTTCTGATAAGAGATGTTTTAGACATTTGTAAACTGTCTGATGTAAATGTGGGTTTACTTTCGTTGGATCAGGAGAAGGCTTTTGATCGTGTGGACCACCAGTACTTGTTTAAAACAATGAAAGCCTTTGGGTTTGGGGATGTTTTTCTGTCTTGGATGAATGTACTGTATGCTGGGGCCTCGTGTATGGTGAAGGTGGGTGGTGGTTTGAGTTGCCCCATCCCTGTCCAAAGGGGCATCAGGCAGGGATGCCCAATTTCAGGGCAGTTATATAGTCTGGCGATTGAACCAATGCTTTGTTTTTTAAGAGCGAAGCTTACTGGTTTCTCTGTGCCAGGTGAAATGAAGGGTCCCACGATAGCACTGTCGGAGCCTAGATGCAGATGACGTGATATTTTTTATTACAGGGGGTGAGGATGTTAAGGTTCTCTCAAACGCTATAGAGGTGTACGAGGGGGCCTCCTCAGCTAGAGTCAATTGGGGAAAGAGTGAAGCACTGTGGGCAGGTCAGCTTCAGACGGGGTCTGCTCCACGGTTACCAGGGGGGCTTCAGACGGGGTCCGCTCCACGGTTACCAGGGGGGCTTCAGTGGGGCAGAGATGGGATGAAGACTTTGGGGGTTTTTCTAGGCTCCGATGTCTTTCAGAAAAAGAACTGGGAGGGTGTAGCGGAGAAAGTGTGTGCCAGACTGTCAAGGTGGAAATGCTGCCCCAGCTGTCTTATAGGGGAAGGGTCCTGGTAGCTAATAATCTTGCTGCCTCTACCCTGTGGCACAGACTAATGATTTTGCAGCCACCAAAGGGTCTGATACAAGAGCTTCAGAGGACCCTTGTCAATTTCTTCTGGTCTGGACAACACTGGATTAAAGCTGCAGCCCTGTACCTGCCACTGCACGAGGGTGGGCGAGGCCTGGTGGACATTTCCTCTAGGATCATGGCTTTCCGGCTCCAAGCAGCCCAGAGATTGTTGTACAGAGACTGTTCTAGCTGGGTCGAAACAGCCTACATATTGATGAGGAGAGCGGACTGTTTGGGCTTAGACAAACCTTTTCCTCTTAAAGCTGGAGGGGGGTGATTTGCCTGGCCTGGCTCCATTTTATGAGTCTGTTATGCAGGCTTGGAGAGTCTTGGTCAAGTCCCGTAAGGCCTGCACGCTTTTTGAAGAGCCTCTTTTTCACAACACTGCCATCCAGTCCCGTGTTCTGGGTTCAGCTAGCCTACGTTCATGCCTGTTAGGCGTGGGGTGTGCTGGGTCATCTGATGCGGAGCAGGAGCAGATCGTTGGAGGAGCTGGGAGAAAGAGCGGGGATACGATCATCTCGCCTACTGAGGAAGGTTGTCGCTGAGGTCTGCGACTCCTTGCCAGTGCTTCATCTGCAGTATGTGATTGACACTTCCAATTCAAATCGGTGGAAGGAGGGTCTGGATTACGTGTTCCCTGCACTGATTGTTAGTGCTGCGAAGGGGGCATTTGAGGAGGACGTGGGGATGCTGCTTTCCTTCGATACCCCGGAGCTGGGGGAGTTCAAGGAGGTGGGAAAGAAGGCCATGTACAGAATATGTGTAAAGGTGTCCCATGCCTCTTCCCTGGAAGGGGTAAAATCGACGAGGTGGGCGGGTGTGCTTGGTCCAGGTGCCTCTCCAAAAGGCTGTTGGCGATCATTATACTAACTGCCTATTGATAAGAGGACAGTTGACCTCCAATGGAGGATAATACATGGAGCTATAGCCACCAACATGCATCTGGTACACCTGGACCCTACTGTTGGGGAGGGGTGTCCACTCTGTGCCGAGTCTGACTCTCTGGCACATCTGTTTTTACTGTGTCCCAGGTTGGTCGGGATGATTGAACTGATCACTGATTGGTTCTCAACGTTGGGAGAGGTTTTCTCTTCCCAACTGTATATATTTGGGCCAAAGTACAGGTTCAGTCAAAAGGATGTTGTTGTGTTGCTTAACCTCTAGCGATGAGCAATCCCGTATCCGGGAGCGTAATCATAGCCTCAAGCTCATTACCATAACGCAACGTTAACTATTCATGAAAATCGCAAATGAAATGAAATAAATATATTGGCTCACAAGCTTAGCCTTTTGTTAACAACACTGTCATCTCAGATTTTCAAAATATGCTTTTCAACCATAGCTACACAAGCATTTGTGTAAGAGTATTGATAGCTAGCATAGCATTAAGCCTAGCATTCAGCAGGCAACATTTTCACAAAAACAAGAAAAGCATTCAAATAAAATAATTGACCTTTGAAGAACTTCAAATGTTTTCAATGAGGAGACTCTCAGTTAGATAGCAAATGTTCAGTTTTTCCAAAAATATTATTTGTGTAGGAGAAATCGCTCCGTTTTGTTCATCACGTTTGGCTAAGAAAAAACCCCGAAAATTCAGTCATTACAACGCCAAACTTTTTTCCAAATTAACTCCATAATATCGACAGAAACATGGCAAGCGTTGTTTAGAATCAATCCTCAAGGTGTTTTTCACATATCTATTCGATGATAAATCATTCCTGGCAGTTTGGTTTCTCCTCTGAACCAAATGGAAAAATGCACGCAGCTGGAGATTACGCAATAATAATAATAATAACCTGGTAAATGTAGTCTCTTATGGTCAATCTTCCAATGATATGCCTACAAATACGTCACAATGCTGCAGACACCTTGAGGAAACGACAGAAAGTGTAGGCTCATTCCTGGCGCATTCACAGCAATATAAGGAGACATTGGAAAACAGCGCATTCAAAATCTGGGGCACTTCCTGTATGAAATGTCATCTTGGTTTCGCCTGTAGCATTAGTTCTGTGGCACTCACAGACAATATCTTTGCAGTTTTGGAAACGTCAGAGTGTTTTATTTGCAAAGCTGTCAATTATATGCATAGTCAAGCATCTTTTCGTGACAAAATATCTTGTTTAAAACGGGACCGTTTTTTTATCCAAAAATTAAAAGAGAACCCCCTATATCGAAGAAGTTCATTTTGTGTTAGGGGCAGAAAAATGAGCGATATGGAAGACCCGAAAGAACAGTATTCGGGGACAGGGGTCTGTGGAGGTGGTGGGAATGCTTGGTTGAGTTTGCCTATTATAAACTTGTAAACAATATTGATCTGTTTTTGAGTATATGGGGTATTCAGAGGCTGTTGTGTTTAGTTACTGTGGAGGAGGAATTGGAATTGTGTTTTTAAAACTGTGGTTTTGCATGAGTATTTATTGTGTGGTGAAACCCCAGACCCCATAAAGATTATTTAAAACTCAAAAACTCTCCTTGCTAAGAAGTGACCTCTGCAATTTGAAAAATATTTTCTGAAATTCATTTTCATTCTTTCCCTTGTTTTCTATATACATTTTTAAATTATTCAAGCATTATAAAATAATAAAATCATTTTATCATCAATAGTTTGTGTGTGTACATTGTTTTTAAGGGTCAGGTCAAGACCAATTCTGTGTTCTGTGATTTGCTAGAGAGAAACAGTATGGATACTAGCCCAGATTCCTAACCTCCAGGGTTTGCAAAGTCTTTCAAAAAAACATTCAGCCTTAGATTCTCCAATATTTTTTTTGTCACATTAGACTTGAAAGATATGCTAACAGAATTGAGCGTGCCGGAGAAAATGGTCTCTAATGTACCCACAGTTTTGTACTCAAAGCATTCTTTCTCTCTTTAGATTGTCACAGATGGTTGTGGCCATAGAGCTCGCAAGTTTGTAGTCGTAAAAACTGTAAATGAAACCTTCTGGTACAGATAGGGGTCTACCTGTGTCTGAGCAGCTTAGTTTACATATCAACAGTACTGCCCCAGCAGCATACCATTTGATTAACACTTGATAACACTTGATTTACATCATCATCAATTCTCGGTCTGGTTGGACTACACGCAGCAGAGAGAGGCAGAAAGACATAGAGAGGAGTGGTTGCATCTCCGACCCTCCGACCCATGTCCACCCCTTCTTCAGTCGGGAGTTGCACGTGTGTGTCAGGGCAGCAGCAACACAGGTAGTCTACACTCTAGCAAACCATCATATACTAACATATCTCATAGTGAGAGAACCACATCAGACTCATCCTTTCATCTCATAGTGAGAGAACCACACCAGACTCATCCTTTCATCTCATAGTGAGAGAACCACACCAGACTCATCCTTTCATCTCACTATGAGAGAACCACACCAGACTCGTCCTTTCATCTCATAGTGAGAGAACCACACCAGACTCATCATTTCATCTCATAGTGAGCGAACCACACCAGACTCATCTTTTCATCTCATAGTGAGAGAACCACACCAGACTCATCCTTTCATCTCACAGTGAGAGAACCACACCAGACTCATCCTTTATTCTAGCCTTCATTAAAAAGTGTCCAGGTCAGACAGTGTGGAAATTCAAGATGTGGCTTCACCTCCTAAAAGACACTTATAGTCCCTACCTCCCATCCTCTCTCTCTCTCTCTCTCTCTCTGTGTATCTCTGTCTCTCGCTCTCTCAGGCATGGCCAAGGTCCCCCTGGTTCAGCAGACCAAAGTGAGTAATACAAGTGAGATTGTCCAAAAGAAAGATGGGAATGACAAAGTGACAGAGCCAAAGACAGATGCAGAGCTCATTATTGAAAAATATGAGAGGATGGTGGAAGAGGGGAGACGGGGGCCTGGTCAGAAGGATAGGAGAGATGGAGACATGGCCAAAGAGTCTAAAGAAGAGCAGCGCAGGCTGAGGAATGAGAAGGCCCTTCAGGACCACCTGGACAGTGTAGAGAATCAGGAAGGGACAAGCAAACAGACCAGACAACCACAGTGTATAGGTAGGACCAGGCAAAGTGACAGGGGACTCAAACAGAAAACATTTCATTCTCTGTGGTTTAATAGCGAAGAGCACCATTGCTCTCTCCCAAAAGTTATGTTGGTGCGTAAAACCCGTAAATTAAAATAAGTAAAAATAAATACATTTGAACTGCATCAGGGATGGCGTACACAGATGTTTCGGCTTTGCAGCCTCCTTCAGGGTGGTTTAGCATCACATTGTACTCAGACGACGCCATCTTAATCCTCATTGGGAGGCTAATAAAACTATTACATTTAAGTAACAGAATTGTATCTCACTAAGGTACTGAGTTATGTGTGACTGCAGTTTATTAACACAGTACTCCTCTAGTGCATTGAAACAGCTTATAGGCCTTAACTATACTTTTATTATGTGTGTTGTTGTCCTATCAAATCTCCATTCATGTATATTCCTTTCTGTCCTTAGATTACTCTATTTTCACTGCGTCAGGGCTAAAGAGCAAGGACCGGTATGATCAACAGCCAGTAAAATGCAAAGGTAAAACATGAAGGGGGATAGAGAGGGACAGACTTTTCACAAAGTATTTGATGGCACAGTGAGGTGTCAGTAAAAAGGATGAGAGATATAGAGACAGACAGACAGACAGACAGACAGACAGACAGACAGACAGACAGACAGACAGACAGACAGACAGACAGACAGACAGACAGACAGACAGATAGATAGAGGCAGACATACAGTAAATTACTCAAATGTCAAACGTAAGCACATTCCATACGTCGCCATGTGGATATGCTTTGCTCCCATAGGAGAATGATCGAGGCTAAAAGTCCGTATTAGCATGGGTAGTGCCATTGAGGGCTTCCACCATTTCAATGTAGTCAACTGGGTGGGATTCCACTTCATTGGCTGATCTTTCCTGGTGAACTTGTTGTAGTCATGTCCAACGGTCATCTTGAATCGTGAAGAAGAAAAATTACTACTTCAAAATGGAGATAGCCTCAATGGCACTGCCAATGCTGTTAGACGCTATAATGCCACAGACACAAAGAGGAGACCCCTGTCTCTATGTTTGCTCCTCGTCTGAATGTCAGGTGACAAGGGATGTCGTACTATGGCTCAGTTTACACAGGCAGCCCAATTCTGATCTTTTTTTCACTAAATGGTATTTTGACCTGTAAAATATCGAATGTAAAAATATCTGATTTGTACGTTTGTTTATGTGTAACTCGTGTTGTTGTTTTTGTCGCACTGCTAGCTTTATCTTGGCCAGGTTGCAGTTGTAAATGATAACTTGTTCTCAACTGGCCTACCTGGTTAAATAAAGGTGAAATAAATAAAACAATGAACTTGGAGTCTGTAGTTGCACACAGTGAAGCATTGAGGATGAGTAATTGCGTTCTTAGAGTGATGTCATAATGGATCATGCGGTCATAAGAAGATAGAATCCTCTTGCTATTAGGCTAGAATCTTAGGTGGGAGAACATTCCGAGAGAAGGTTAGTTGGGGAAGGTCATCATATTGGTAAGTCATGTTTATACATTTTTCCAAAAGTTATGGTGAATCTACTATAATGGAGAGGACGGTTTTAGGCACATATGATTATGTTTAAATTAATATTTTTTTGGTTAAAGATTGGTTTGCATTAATTTATCTAAACTGATAACTGTATAATCTGGATTACCAAACCTGAGCTTGATTACTGAGGAGTTTCAATTGATTAGTAATGTCTTAAAACACATTTAACAGCATAGTGTACTATACTATAAACATTTAGAAAAGATTTACACAAAATATGTAGTATAAAGAGAAGTTTGCATAATTGGTTGGTCACAGCTTTATAAATTTGGATACAGGGCTGTCTTACGGTGAGATGCAAGATAATGTATTAGAGGAACTATTAGAGGCACTAGAAATGTAGGCATTGATGAAAGACACCGCATAGGTTAAATGCTTTAATAGTAGTTTGAATGGCTATAATGAACTGTTAAAATAAGTGACTTGCTTGATGCCTTTTGATGCCGATGCCGTCTTTAGGTTGTTTAAGGATTTGTTTTCCTTTAGCAGCATCCTGTAGGATGCTAACATTTACGAACTCTCTTTTAGAGCTCATTCGTTATGGAAGTGCACAGTATTGGTCAGAGCGACTGGCATGTTGAGGTGGGCCTGCTAAGGAAAGAGGTAGGCCTGCTAAAGCAATGGGCCTGTATGGAGGAGACGAGACGGATAGCGAGACAGAAGACGGAGATGTATGTAGAAGAGAGACAACAGCAGGATTACCAGCATCTGGAGATGAATAGAGAGAAGGTGTTGAAGGAGGTGGAGAGGGACAGACTTGAGAGGATGAAGAGGGAGGAGAAGAAGGAGCATGCAAAAATAAATCAAATGAAGGATGAAGAGTTGCTGTTAATGGATATTAGAATGAGGGAAAGGGAGAGAGAGATGGAGGAGGAAATGAGGAGGTTCAGGGAGAAATCTGAGAGGCAGAAGGTAGAGAAACAGATGGAGCTCCAGAAGAAGAGACAGGAGGAGAGAGATGAGTGGAAGATATTTGAAAATAAGAGAGTGGAGGAATGGAAAGAGTTTTCCAGGAAGGAAGAAGACATCCGAAAGGAAGAGGCATGGATGAAAGCAGAAAGGAAGACAAAGAGAAAGGTGGAAGAAGGAAAGAGAAAGATGGGAGAAGAACAACAGATGCTGAAAAAGCAAGCCAGTCTGACAGAGACACTGAGTGATGGAAAGAGAAGAAACCTGGAAGAGAGAAAGGAAGATGAAAATAATATGAGAGAAAAGTGTGTGAAGGAAGCAAGGGAAGGAGACAGGAGAGAGCTCCTGAAAGAAAAGAGACAGAGACAGAATGCAGAAGAAAATTTGACACACATGGAGAAACAAATGATGGAGAGGGAGGGGGAGAGGAAGAGAGAACTTGAGAGTCAGCTTAGAGAAGATATGAGAAAAAGAGAAGAGGAAAGAAAGCATGAGGAGGAAATGAAAATGAGGAAACTGGAAGAGGACCTAATGAAAGAAAAGAGGCAGAGACAGATTGCAGAAGAAAATATGACACATATGGAGAAACAAATGAGAGAGCTGGAGGAGAGGGAGGAGGACAGGAAGAGAGATCTCGAGAGTCAGATTAGAGAAGAGAAAAGAAAGCACGAGGAGGAAATGAAAATGAGGAAACTGGAAGACATGAAGAATGAAATGTTTGGAAAAATGAGAGAGTTGGAGGAGAGGATGAAAAAGATGGAAAGACAGCATGCAGAGAAGACCACGATGGAGGAGGAGAAGGAGGAAATAAAGAGGGTGGAAGACACAGTGAGGATGAAAGAGCTGAACAAGACAGCCTTGGATGTGTGGGAATTTCACGTTGGAAGTCATGAATGTCCGAAACACAGAAGTGATTCAGAATGTTCAGATTGTGATGACGGTAAAAGTGCCAAAGCACACCAGAAGAAGACAGACAAAGAGAAGAATGAAACGATGGAAGCACTCCTGACTGAGGAAAAATGTAACAGTAGTGATGATGATGATGATGGTTTCACTGAGATGAAACAAAAGGATGGACATAAAAATATGCTTGTTGAGGAGAAGGTAGCTTCAAATTACTGTCAGAATGATCAACCAGGAAAAGTCAAAGTTCAAAATGACCTGGCAGGTGATATAGACTGGTCAAAGAGTGACTACAGTGAGATTGAGGAAATAATCGACAGTGACACTGAGGACATTAGTGAAGAAATAAAGGAAACGGATGAGGAGGAGGAGGTTGAAGATAAGACAGATATTGAGAGTGATGAGAGAACAGTAAGAAATGTGATAAGAAGTGAATGTGAGGATGATAAGAGTGGGAAACCAAACATGAAGAAAGGCATGGTTGACAAAGACAATACGGACAACAACGTTGAGAAAGAGAAAACAACCCAAAGCAACACAAAGAGAGAGGAGGTTGAGAGAAAAGAGGTTCAAAGCCAATACACAGAGACATACAAAACCAATGGAGCGACAGAATCTGACGAGCTCACTTTGGCTCCTGGAAAGGGGTCAGATAGCAATGACAGTGAGAGGGTCAAATCCAACCAAGAGAAAGAAAAGGATGACCAAAAGGACACAGGACAGTTAGAGAGTCAGGAGGAGAAGAAGGAGGACAGGATACTTGCTGGAGCAGAGGGAGAGACTCAGCATCCTCAGGAAGACCAATCGGAAACATGCAAAGGTAAAGTTGTTGTTTGACAACATATGTAAATGATCACTGATCTGTCATTAAATGTAGAGAACTCCACCGATATCAATGACACTTACCTTTTCAAACATTTGTCATCTCTTTCAGATTTTTCAATTTTTGCAGCGGCAATGGTTAAGATTCAGGGCCCAGACGAGGATCAACTAGCAGTTGAAGGAAAGACTAACAACACTCAGACAGACCAGGCAGCAAAGGTCAAAGGTGAAATGGACCTGGACAATGACTGGTCAGAGAGTGACAGTGAGACTGAGGAAATTACAGCTGATTTTGAGATTGATGAGGAAACAGACCAACCAGCAACGTGCGGAGGTAAGAAGACAGTCAGTGGAATTACAATGAGGAGTGCTGATCTTGTTTGACAGCATGTGAAAATCATCACTAATATTTTATAATTGTAGGAAACTCCCATGAAATCATTAACACTTACCTTTTCACCCACATTTTCACACACCATTTTATTCAAATGTCAGATTACTCCATCTCTATTGCAGAGGAGGTTAAGATTCAGGACCCTGACAAGAATCAACCAGCAAAGCTCAAAGGTAAAAAGGGGATAGACAGAGAATAAAGTGTGATATGTGAGGGTAGTTTCAACACTTTCACTTACACTGTCTGTATACCACCTCCCTCTCCTCCAGATTCCTCCATCTTCTTGGCTGGTGCTGAGGTCAAACAGACCCAGTGCAAAGGTCATCTTAGTTTACAGTTCTTTTGTACATTGAAAGTGTTATACAACTGCACCCCCCCCCCCCCCCCACTGTTGGTATTAATATCCATAATTTTCCTATTTCTTGTTAGATGTCTCCTTGGTTGCTGCAGCTGAGTCAAAGACTCTGAACCCTCAGGAGGAGCAGCCAGCAAAGTGTAAAGGTAAAGACCAAAGCCCGGTTTCCCGATAGCGATGGAACTGAAGCTTACTAGTGTTTAAGTGATGCAGCTTTCTTATAACGGCCGAAGATGTCACATGCGTTTCAACAAAACACCACGCAGAGAGAACGTTCACTAAGTGCATTGTTGGAGAAGGTGTCGATATTGATTGAAAGAAAGGCAGGGCTGCTCTTTGATCAGATTTCTCCATTCAAATCTTACTTTAACATTAGAATTATTCCACAATACTGATGACGGATCAGCTCCCAGAAAGCTATTACTACCTCAAGGCTGCAAAATATTGAGGCGGCTTATTCTGATGCTTACCCTATAATAATGCACTAAATCACAGATACATTTGGCACATGTAGTTAAACATCATGAAATATATATTGAGGCAAAAATTACAGACCGTAAAGTCTACAAATAGAAGTCAATTGACCGAAGATTAAATAGATTTTAATATGATTGAAATACAGGCCTGTGTAGCCTACTGAACTTCGCTTGTTGAATTGCCAAGACATTGACAAGTGTTTATTTGTAGTCAACTTCATGCCGAAGTTATCGTCAGTCACAGAGAGACAGATAAACGTCTTGTTTCTATGTTTAGGGGAGATCTTCTGTGTAGAAGGTAATGCCGAAGGGCAAAAAAAGCATTTAACAAAGCACTTAGCTGAACTACAAGTGGTCTGAGGCAGCATTTTCAACTGCAACTTGACTAATTATGGTTTTGGGAAACAGCTCTGACATTTAACAATGCTCCTATGTAGGTTCTAATGATTAACATATCCTTATGATGCTTTTGGGAAACTGCGACCTGGATTATAACATATTGATACAATGTTGAATGCTGAGATAGTTTATTAGCATGTTCAAGGCGCTTCTCTTATTTCTGTTTTTCTGTGTGTATTAATGTCCATTCTCTCTCTTTTCTTGTCAGATTTGTCTGTGTTTGCTGCAGCTGTAGGAAAGACTCAGGACTCAGCAAAGGTCAAAGGTGAAATGGACCTGGATAATGACTGGTCAGAGAGTGACAGTGAGATTGAGGAAATTACAGCTGATTTTGAGATTGATGAGGAAACAGACCAACCAGCAACGTGCGGAGGTAAGAAGACAGTCAGTGGAATTACAATGAGGAGTGCTGATCTTGTTTGACAGCATGTGAAAATCATCACTAATATTTTATAATTGTAGGAAACTCCCATGAAATCATTAACACTTACCTTTTCACCCACATTTTCACACACCATTTTATTCAAATGTCAGATTACTCCATCTCTATTGCAGAGGAGGTTAAGATTCAGGACCCTGACAAGAATCAACCAGCAAAGCTCAAAGGTAAAAAGGGGATAGACAGAGAATAAAGTGTGATATGTGAGGGTAGTTTCAACACTTTCACTTACACTGTCTGTATACCACCTCCCTCTCCTCCAGATTCCTCCATCTTCTTGGCTGGTGCTGAGGTCAAACAGACCCAGTGCAAAGGTCATCTTAGTTTACAGTTCTTTTGTACATTGAAAGTGTTATACAACTGCACCCCCCCCCCCCCCCCCCCCCCACTGTTGGTATTAATATCCATCATTTTCCTATTTCTTGTTAGATGTCTCCTTGGTTGCTGCAGCTGAGTCAAAGACTCTGAACCCTCAGGAGGAGCAGCCAGCAAAGTGTAAAGGTAAAGACCAAAGCCCGGTTTCCCGATAGCGATGGAACTGAAGCTTACTAGTGTTTAAGTGATGCAGCTTTCTTATAACGGCCGAAGATGTCACATGCGTTTCAACAAAACACCACGCAGAGAGAACGTTCACTAAGTGCATTGTTGGAGAAGGTGTCGATATTGATTGAAAGAAAGGCAGGGCTGCTCTTTGATCAGATTTCTCCATTCAAATCTTACTTTAACATTAGAATTATTCCACAATACTGATGACGGATCAGCTCCCAGAAAGCTATTACTACCTCAAGGCTGCAAAATATTGAGGCGGCTTATTCTGATGCTTACCCTATAATAATGCACTAAATCACAGATACATTTGGCACATGTAGTTAAACATCATGAAATATATATTGAGGCAAAAATTACAGACTGTAAAGTCTACAAATAGAAGTCAATTGACTGAAGATTAAATATATTTTAATATGATTGAAATACAGGCCTGTGTAGCCTACTGAACTTCGCTTGTTGAATTGCCAAGACATTGACAAGTGTTTATTTGTAGTCAACTTCATGCCGAAGTTATCGTCAGTCACAGAGAGACAGATAAACGTCTTGTTTCTATATTTAGGGGAGATCTTCTGCGTAGAAGGTGATGCGGAAGGGCAAAAAAAGCATTTAACAAAGCACTTAGCTGAACTACGAGTGGTCTGAGGCAGCATTTTCAACTGCAACTTGACTAATTATGGTTTTGGGAAACAGCTCTGACATTTAACAATGCTCCTATGTAGGTTCTAATGATTAACATATCCTTATGATGCTTTTGGGAAACTGCGACCTGGATTATAACATATTGATACAATGTTGAATGCTGAGATAGTTTATTAGCATGTTCAAGGCGCTTCTCTTATTTCTGTTTTTCTGTGTGTATTAATGTCCATTCTCTCTCTTTTCTTGTCAGATTTGTCTGTGTTTGCTGCAGCTGTAGGAAAGACTCAGGACTCAGCAAAGGTCAAAGGTGAAATGGACCTGGATAATGACTGGTCAGAGAGTGACAGTGAGATTGAGGAAATTACAGCTGATTTTGAGATTGATGAGGAAACAGACCAACCAGCAAAGTGCGGAGGTAAGAAGGCAGTCAGTGGAATTACAATGAGGAGTGCTGATCTTGTTTGACAGCATGTGAAAATCATCACTAATATTTTATAATTGTAGGAAACTCCCATGAAATCATTAACACTTACCTTTTCACCCACATTTTCACACACCATTTTATTCAAATGTCAGATTACTCCATCTCTATTGCAGAGGAGGTTAAGATTCAGGACCCTGACAAGAATCAACCAGCAAAGCTCAAAGGTAAAAAGGGGATAGACAGAGAATAAAGTGTGATATGTGAGGGTAGTTTCAACACTTTCACTTACACTGTCTGTATACCACCTCCCTCTCCTCCAGATTCCTCCATCTTCTTGGCTGGTGCTGAGGTCAAACAGACCCAGTGCAAAGGTCATCTTAGTTTACAGTTCTTTTGTACATTGAAAGTGTTATACAACTGCACCCCCCCCCCCCCCCCCCCCCACTGTTGGTATTAATATCCATCATTTTCCTATTTCTTGTTAGATGTCTCCTTGGTTGCTGCAGCTGAGTCAAAGACTCTGAAACCTCAGGAGGAGCAGCCAGCAAAGTGTAAAGGTAAAGACCAAAGCCCGGTTTCCCGATAGCGATGGAACTGAAGCTTACTAGTGTTTAAGTGATGCAGCTTTCTTATAACGGCCGAAGATGTCACATGCGTTTCAACAAAACACCACGCAGAGAGAACGTTCACTAAGTGCATTGTTGGAGAAGGTGTCGATATTGATTGAAAGAAAGGCAGGGCTGCTCTTTGATCAGATTTCTCCATTCAAATCTTACTTTAACATTAGAATTATTCCACAATACTGATGACGGATCAGCTCCCAGAAAGCTATTACTACCTCAAGGCTGCATTGAGGTAGTAATAGAGGCGGCTTAATAGAGGCGGCTTAAATATTGAGGCGGCTTATTCTGATGCTTACCCTATAATAATGCACTAAATCACAGATACATTTGGCACATGTAGTTAAACATCATGAAATATATATTGAGGCAAAAATTACAGACTGTAAAGTCTACAAATAGAAGTCAATTGACTGAAGATTAAATATATTTTAATATGATTGAAATACAGGCCTGTGTAGCCTACTGAACTTCGCTTGTTGAATTGCCAAGACATTGACAAGTGTTTATTTGTAGTCAACTTCATGCCGAAGTTATCGTCAGTCACAGAGAGACAGATAAACGTCTTGTTTCTATATTTAGGGGAGATCTTCTGCATAGAAGGTGATGCGGAAGGGCAAAAAAAGCATTTAACAAAGCACTTAGCTGAACTACGAGTGGTCTGAGGCAGCATTTTCAACTGCAACTTGACTAATTATGGTTTTGGGAAACAGCTCTGACATTTAACAATGCTCCTATGTAGGTTCTAATGATTAACATATCCTTATGATGCTTTTGGGAAACTGCGACCTGGAATATAACATATTGATACAATGTTGAATGCTGAGATAGTTTATTAGCATGTTCAAGGCGCTTCTCTTATTTCTGTTTTTCTGTGTGTATTAATGTCCATTCTCTCTCTTTTCTTGTCAGATTTGTCTGTGTTTGCTGCAGCTGTAGGAAAGACTCAGGACTCAGCAAAGGTCAAAGGTGAAATGGACCTGGATAATGACTGGTCAGAGAGTGACAGTGAGATTGAGGAAATTACAGCTGATTTTGAGATTGATGAGGAAACAGACCAACCAGCAAAGTGCGGAGGTAAGAAGGCAGTCAGTGGAATTACAATGAGGAGTGCTGATCTTGTTTGACAGCATGTGAAAATCATCACTAATAATTTGTAATTGTAGGAAACTCCCATGAAATCATTAACACTTACCTTTTCACCCACATTTTCACACACCATTTTATTCAAATGTCAGATTACTCCATCTCTATTGCTGAGGAGGTTAAGATTCAGGACCCTGACAAGAATCAACCAGCAAAGCTCAAAGGTAAAAAGGGGATAGACAGAGAATAAAGTGTGATATGTGAGGGTAGTTTCAACACTTTCACTTACACTGTCTGTATACCACCTCCCTCTCCTCCAGATTCCTCCATCTTCTTGGCTGGTGCTGAGGTCAAACAGACCCAGTGCAAAGGTCATCTTAGTTTACAGTTCTTTTGTACATTGAAAGTGTTATACAACTGCACCCCCCTCCCCCACTGTTGGTATTAATATCCTTCATTTTCCTATTTCTTGTTAGATGTCTCCTTGGTTGCTGCAGCTGAGTCAAAGACTCTGAACCCTCAGGAGGAGCAGCCAGCAAAGTGTAAAGGTAAAGACCAAAGCCCGGTTTTCCGATAGCGATGGAACTGAAGCTTACTAGTGTTTAAGTGATGCAGCTTTCTTATAACGGCCGAAGATGTCACATGCGTTTCAACAAAACACCACGCAGAGAGAACGTTCACTAAGTGCATTGTTGGAGAAGGTGTCGATATTGATTGAAAGAAAGGTAGGGCTGCTCTTTGATCAGATTTCTCCATTAAAATCTTACCTTAACATTAGAATTATTCCACAATACTGATGACGGATCAGCTCCTAGAGAGCTATTACCACCTCATGGCTGCAAAATATTGAGGCAGCTTATTCTGATGCTTACCCTATAATAATGCACTAAATCACAGATTCATTTGGCACATGTAGTTAAACATCATGAAATATATATTGAGGCAAAAATTACAGACCGTAAAGTCTACAAATAGAAGTCAATTGACTGAAGATTAAATAGATTTTAATATGATTGAAATACAGGCCTGTGTAGCCTACTGAACTTCGCTTGTTGAATTGCCAAGAAATTGACAAGTGTTTATTTGTAGTCAACTTCATGCCGAAGTTACCATCAGTCACAGAGAGACAGATAAACGTCTTGTTTCTATATTTAGGGGAGATCTTCTGCATAGAGGTAATGCGGAAGGGCAAAAAAAGCATTTAACAAAGCACTTAGCTGAACTACGAGTGGTCTGAGGCAGCATTTTCAACTGCAACTTGACTAATTATGGTTTTGGGAAACAGCTCTGAGATTTAACAATGCTCCTATGAAGGTTCTAATGATTAACATATCCTTATGATGCTTTTGGGAAACTGGGACCTGGATTATAACATATTGATACAATGTTGAATGTTGAGATAGCTTATTAGCATGTTCAAGGCGCTTCTCTTATTTCTGTTTTTCTGTGTGTATTAATGTCCATTCTCTCTCTTTTCTTGTCAGATTTGTCTGTGTTTGCTGCAGCCGGAGGAAAGACTCAGGACTCAGCAAAGGTCAAAGGTGAAAAGGACCTGGATAATGACTGGTCAGAGAGTGACAGTGAGATTGAGGAAATTACAGCTGATTTTGAGATTGATGAGGAAGCAGACCAACCAGCAACGTGCGGAGGTAAGAAGGCAGTCAGTGGAATTACAATAATGTGTGCTGAGCTAGTTTGAAAGCATGTTCAAGGTGTTATGTCTGTCCAGTAATGTACTTTCTCTCTCTTCTCTTGTCTGTGTTTGCTGCAGCTGGAGGACAGACTCAGAACACTCAGACAGACCAGGCAGCAAAGGTCAAAGGTGAACAGGACCTGGACATTGACTGGTCAGAGAGTGACTATGACAGTGAGGGAACAATGGATAGTGACAATGAGTTCATAGGTAAAGACGAATGGACAAAGTGGAGCGTGGACATTGAGGAAAAGAAAGTGTGTACTCAAGTCCAACATGATGCAAATACAGCTGAGAGAGACATCATAAACCAAGAGAAGAAAAAGGACCAGCCAGCAAAATGCAAAGGTGAGAGAGAGAGAGAGAGAGAGAGAGAGAGAGAGAGAGAGAGAGAGAGAGAGAGAGAGAGAGAGAGAGAGAGAGAGAGAGAGAGAGAGAGAGAGAGAGAGAGAGAGAGAGAGAGAGAGAGAGAGAGAGAGAGAGAGAGAGATAGGCTAATAAAACTATTACATTTAAGTAACATCATTGTATCTCACTAAGGTACTGAGTTATGTGTGACTGCAGTTTTTAAACACAGTACTCCTCTAGTGCATTGAACCAGCTTATAGGCCTTAACTATACTTTTATTATGTGTGTTGTTGTCCTATCAAATCTCCATTCATGTATATTCCTTTCTGTCCTTAGATTACTCTATTTTCACTGCATCAGGGCTAAAGAGCAAGGACCCGTATAATCAACAGCCAGTAAAATGCAAAGGTAAAAAATGAAGGGGGATAGAGAGGGACATACTTTTCACAAAGTATTTGATGGCACAGTGAGGTGTCAGTAAAAAGGATGAGAGATATAGAGACAGACAGACAGACAGACAGACAGACAGACAGACAGACAGACAGACAGACAGACAGACAGACAGACAGACAGACAGACAGACAGACAGACAGGCAGACAGGCAGGCAGGCAGGCAGGCAGACAGACAGACAGACAGACAGACAGACAGACAGACAGACAGACAGACAGACAGACAGGCAGACAGGCAGGCAGGCAGGCAGGCAGGCAGACAGACAGACAGACAGACAGACAGACAGACAGACAGACAGACAGACAGACAGACAGACAGACAGACAGACAGACAGACAGAGCACACAAGCACACTATAGGCTCTGGTACTCAATTGGAATAGAACTGTTTGATGTTTACTCAAGTCTATTTTAGGAAACATGGCTGATGTTTGTTTTGGATCATTTTCTTTCTTTCTATATATCTCTCACTCTGTCTCTATCTCTCTCTTTCTCTCTCTTAAACGCGTACGCACGCACACACACGTGTTCACTGTTTTCCTCTATCTATCTCTGTCTCTCTGTCTGTCTGTCTGTCTGTCTGTCTGTCTGTCTGTCTGTCTGTCTGTCTGTATGTCTGTCTCTGTCTCTCTGTCTCTCTGTCTCTCTCTCTCTCAGGCATGGCCAAGGTCCCCCCGGTTCAGCAGGCCAAAGTGAGTAATAAAAGTGAGATTGTCCAAAAGAAAGATGGGAATGACAAAGTGACAGAGCCAAAGACAGATTCAGAGCTCATTATGGAAAAATATGAGAGGATGGTGGAAGAGGGGAGACGGGGGCCTGGTCAGAAGGATAGGAGAGATAAAGACATGGACAAAGAGTCTAAAGAAGAGCAGCGCAGGCTGAGGAATGAGAAGGCCCTTCAGGATCACCTGGACAGTGTAGAGAATCAGAAAGGGACAAGCAAACACACCAGACAACCACAGTGTATAGGTAGGACCAGGGAAAGTTTTTTATTTATTTATTTTTGTTTTTTTTATTTCACCTTTATTTAACCAGGTAGGCTAGTTGAGAACAAGTTCTCATTTGCAACTGCGACCTGGCCAAGATAAAGCATAGCAGTGTGAACAGACAACACAGAGTTACACATGGAGTAAACAATTAACAAGTCAATAACACAGTAGAAAAAAAAGAGAGTCTATATACATTGTGTGCAAAAGGCATGAGGAGCTATGCGAATAATTACAATTTTGCAGATTAACACTGGAGTGATAAATGATCAGATGGTCATGTACAGGTAGAGATATTGGTGTGCAAAAGAGCAGAAAAGTAAATAAATAAAAACAGTATGGGGATGAGGTAGGTAAAAATGGGTAGGCTATTTATCGATAGACTATGTACAGCTGCAGCGATCGGTTAGCTGCTCAGATAGCAGATGTTTGAAGTTGGTGAGGGAGATAAAAGTCTCCAACTTCAGCGATTTTTGCAATTCATTCCAGTCATAGGCAGCAGAGAACTGGAATGAAAGGCTGGAACGAAAATGAGGTGAGATACACCTGCTGGAGCGTGTGCTACGGGTGGTTGTTGCCATCGTGACCAGTGAACTGAGATAAGGCGGAGCTTTACCCAGCATGGACTTGTAGATGACCTGGAGCCAGTGGGTCTGGCGACGAATATGTAGCGAGGCAGCCGACTAGAGCATACAGGTCGCAGTGGTGGGTGGTATAAGGTGCTTTAGTGACAAAACGGATGGCGCTGTGATAAACTGCATCCAGTTTGCTGATCGGTAGGATAGTCAGTTTTGCTAGGGTATGTTTGGTGACGTGAGTGAAGGAGGCTTTGTTGCGGAATAGAAAGCCGACTCTAGATTTTATTGTTGGAAGCAATTTTGTAGATGACATCGCCGAAGTCGAGGATCGGTAGGATAGTCAGTTTTACTAGGGTAAGTTTGGCGACGTGAGTGAAGGAGGCTTTGTTGCGGAATAGAAAGCCGACTCTAGATTTTATTTTTGATTGGAGATGTTTGATATGAGTCTGGAAGGAGAGTTTACAGTCTAGCCAGACACCTAGGTACTTATAGATGTCCACATATTCAAGGTCGGAACCATCCAGGGTGGTGATGCTAGTCAGGCGTGCGGGTGCAGGCAGTGAACGGTTGAAAAGCATGCATTTGGTTTTACTAGCGTTGGAGGCCACGGAAGGAGTGTTGTATTTTTTCATTTTTTACTAGGCAAGTCAGTTAAGAACAAATTCTTATGGGTTAACTGCCTGTTCAGGGGCAGAACTGCCGCCCCATGGCACTGAAGCTCGTTTGGAGGTTAGATAGCACAGTGTCCAAGGACGGGCCGGAAGTATATAGAATGGTGTCGTCTGCGTAGAGGTGGATCAGGGAATCGCCCGCAGCAAGAGCAACATCATTGATATATACAGAGAAAAGAGTCGGCCCGAGAATTGAACCCTGTGGCACCCCCATAGAGACTGCCAGAGGACCGGACAGCATGCCCTCCGATTTGACACACTGAACTCTGTCTGCAAAGTAGTTGGTGAACCAGGCAAGGCAGTCATCAGAAAAACCGAGGCTACTGAGTCTACCGATAAGAATATGGTGATTGACAGAGTCGAAAGCCTTGGCAAGGTCGATGAAGACGGCTGCACAGTACTGTCTTTGAACTGCATCATGGGTGGTGTACACAGATGTTTCGGCTTTGCAGCCTCCTTCAGGGTGGTTTAGCATCACATTGTACTCAGACGACGCCATCTTAATCCTCATGGGGAGGCTAATAAAACTATTACATTTAAGTAACAGCAGTGTATCTCACTAAGGTACTGAGTTATGTGTGACTGCAGTTTATTAACACAGTACTCCTCTAGTGCATTGAAACAGCTTATAGGCCTTAACTATACTTTTATTATGTGTGATGTTGTCCTATCAAATCTCCATTCATGTATATTCCTTTCTGTCCTTAGATTACTCTATTTTCACTGCATCAGGGCTAAAGAGCAAGGACCCGTATAATCAACAGCCAGTAAAATGCAAAGGTAAAACATGAAGGGGGATAGAGAGGGACATACTTTTCACAAAGTATTTGATGGCACAGTGAGGTGTCAGTAAAAAGGATGAGAGATATAGAGACAGACAGACAGACAGACAGACAGACAGACAGACAGACAGACAGACAGACAGACAGACAGACAGACAGACAGACAGACAGACAGACAGACAGACAGACAGACAGACAGACAGACAGACAGACAGACAGACAGACAGACAGACAGACAGACAGACAGACAGACAGACAGACAGACAGACAGACAGACAGACAGACAGACGGACAGACAGAGCACACAAGCACACTATAGGCTCTGGTACTCAATTGGAATAGAACTGTTTGATGTTTACTCAAGTCTATTTTAGGAAACATGGCTGATGTTTCTTTTGGATCATTTTCTTTCTTTCTATATATCTCTCATTCTGTCTCTATCTCTTTCTTTCTCTCTCTTAAACGCGTACGCACGCCAACTCACGCACACGCGTTCACTCTGTTTTCTTCTATCTATCAATTCAATTAAATTCAAGGGCTTTATTGGCATGGGAAACATGTGCCAACGCAAGTGATGTAGATAATATATAAAGTGAATATATAAAGTGAAATAAACAATAAAAATTAACAGTAAACATTACACATACAGAAGTTTCAAAACAATAAAGACATTACAATTGTCATATTATATATATACATTGTTTTAACAATGTCTATCTCTATCTCTATCTCTGTCTCTCTCTCTCTCTCTCTCTCTCTCTCTCTCTCTCTCTCTCTCTCTCTCTCTCTCTCTGTCTCTCTGTCTCTCTCAGATTACTCCATCTTCTCTGTGGGCCAACAGGGGGTTGCACAGCCCCCTCCAGCCCAGCAGAATAAGACACCCTCCCCCTGCAAAGGTAATAGCAAGAGCAGTTTGATTCATCGGCACATCAATAAGAATGTATAAGAGCAGCCATTTTTAATAATCTTCAACAACCCCAGAGTCTCTTCCCCCTTATCCCCTGTCTCTCTCTCAATTCAATTCAAATGGATTTATTGGCATGGGAAACATAAGCAAGTGAAATAGATAATAAACACAAGTGAAATAAACAAATTAACAGTAAACATTACGTTCACAAAAGTTTCAAAGGAATAGAGACATTTAAAATGTCATATTATGGCTATGTACAGTGTTATAAGTACAAAAGGGAAAATAAATAAACATAAATATGAGTTGTATTTACAATGGTGTTTGTTTTTCACTGGTTGCCCTTTTCTTGTGGCAAAAGGTCACATATATTGCTGCTTTGATGGAACGCTGTGGTATTTCACCAAAATAAATATGGGAGTTCATCAAAATTTGATTTGTTTTCAAATTCTTTGTGGGTCTGTGTAATATGATGGAAATATGTGTCTCTAATATGGTCATACATTTGTCAGGAGGTTAGGAAGTGCAGCTCAGTTTCCACCTCATTTTGTGGGCAATATCACATAGCTTGTCTTCTCTTGAGAGCCAGGTCTGCCTACGGCAGTCTTTCTCAATAGCAAGGCTATGCTCACCTAGTCTGTACATAGTCAATGCTAATCTCTCTGTCTCTGTCTCTGTCTCTGTCTCTCTCTTTCTCTCTCTCTCTCTCTCTCTCTCTCTCTCTCTCTCTCTCTCTCTCTCTCTCTCTCTCAGATGTCTCTATATTTGCAGCTGGGAAAAATCGTTTGGCTAAAGTCTTGATACCCCTTGTGCGCAAAAAAATGAAGTCAGAATGCATAGGTAAGAGAGGAGAATGTTACAACTGATAAGTGAAGTTTGTTTGACACAGTATTACATGATTCTAACAGTGATACTTTTTGTTGGGTCTTTTTTCAGATCCTGACGTTTTCCTTGCTAAGAAGTGACCTCTGCAATTTGAAAAATATTTTCTGAAATTCATTTTCATTCTTTCCCTTGTTTTCTATATACATTTTTAAATTCTTCAAGCATTATAAAATAATAAAATCATTTTATCATCAATGGTTTGTGTGTGCACATTGTTTTTAAGGATCAGGTCAAGACCAATTCTGTGTTCTGTGTTTTGCTAGAGAGAAACAGTATGGATACTAGCCCAGATTCCTAACCTCTAGGGTTTGCAAAGTCTTTCAAAAAAACATTCACCAGCCTTAGATTCTCCAATATTTTTTTTGTCACATTAGACTTGAAAGATATGCTACAGGATTGAGCGTGCCAGAGAAAATGGTCTCTAATGTACCCACAGTTTTGTACTCAAAGCATTCTTTCTCTCTTTAGGATTGTCACAGATGGTTGTGGCCATAGAGCTCGCCAGTTTGTAGTCGTAAAAACTGTAAATGAAACCTTGTGGTACAGATAGGGGTCTACCTGTGCCTGAGCACCTGAGTTTAAATATCAACAGTACTGCCCCAGCAGCATACCATTTGATTAACACTTGATAACACTTGATTTACATCATCATCAATTCTCGGTCTGGTTGGACTACACGCAGCAGAGAGAGGCAGAAAGACATAGAGAGGAGTGGTTGCATCTCCGACCCTCCGACCCATGTCCACCCCTTCTTCAGTCGGGAGTTGCACGTGTGTGTCAGGGCAGCAGCAACACAGGTAGTCTACACTCTAGCAAACCATCATATACTAACATATCTCATAGTGAGAGAACCACATCAGACTCATCCTTTCATCTCATAGTGAGAGAACCACACCAGACTCATCCTTTCATCTCATAGTGAGAGAACCACACCAGACTCATCCTTTCATCTCATAGTGAGAGAACCACACCAGACTCGTCCTTTCATCTCATAGTGAGAGAACCACACCAGACTCATCCTTTCATCTCATAGTGAGAGAACCACACCAGACTCATCCTTTCATCTCACAGTGAGAGAACCACACCAGACTCATCCTTTATTCTAGCCTTCATTAAAAAGTGTCCAGGTCAGACAGTGTGGAAATTCAAGATGTGGCTTCACCTCCTAAAAGACACTTATAGTCCCTACCTCCCATCCTCTCTCTCTCTCTCTCTCTCTGTGTATCTCTGTCTCTCTCTCTCTCAGGCATGGCCAAGGTCCCCCTGGTTCAGCAGACCAAAGTGAGTAATACAAGTGAGATTGTCCAAAAGAAAGATGGGAATATCTATTAGCATGGGTAGTGCCATTGAGGGCTTCCACCATTTCAATGTAGTCAACTGGGTGGGACTTCCACTTCATTGGCTGATCTTTCCTGGTGAACTTGTTGTAGTCATGTCCAACGGTCATCTTGACGGATCAGCCAATCGTGAAGAAGAAAAATTACTACTTCAAAATGGAGATAGCCTCAATGGCACTGCCAATGCTGTTAGACGCTATAATGCCACAGACACAAAGAGGAGACCCCTGTCTCTATGTTTGCTCCTCGTCTGAATCTCAGGTGACAAGGGATGTCGTACTATGGCTCAGTTTACACAGGCAGCCCAATTCTGATCTTTTTTTCACTAAATGGTATTTTGACCTGTAAAATATCGAATGTAAAAATATCTGATTTGTACGTTTGTTTATGTGTAACTCGTGTTGTTGTTTTTGTCGCACTGCTAGCTTTATCTTGGCCAGGTTGCAGTTGTAAATGATAACTTGTTCTCAACTGGCCTACCTGGTTAAATAAAGGTGAAATAAATAAAACAATGAACTTGGAGTCTGTAGTTGCACACAGTGAAGCATTGAGGATGAGTAATTGCGTTCTTAGAGTGATGTCATAATGGATCATGCGGTCATAAGAAGATAGAATCCTCTTGCTATTAGGCTAGAATCTTAGGTGGGAGAACATTCTGAGAGAAGATTAGTTGGAGAAGGTCATCATATTGGTAAGTCATGTTTATACATTTTTCCAAAAGTTATGGTGAATCTACTATAATGGAGAGGACGGTTTTAGGCAAATATGATTATGTTTAAATTAATATTTTTTGGGTTAAAGATTGGTTTGCATTAATTTATCTAAACTGATAACTGTATAATCTGGATTACCAAACCTGAGCTTGATTACTGAGGAGTTTCAATTGATTAGTAATGTCTTAAAACACATTTAACAGCATAGTGTACTATACTATAAACATTTAGAAAAGATTTACACAAAATATGTAGTATAAAGAGAAGTTTGCATAATTGGTTGGTCACAGCTTTATAAATTTGGATACAGGGCTGTCTTACGGTGAGATGCAAGATAATGTATTAGAGGAACTATTAGAGGCACTAGAAATGTAGGCATTGATGAAAGACACCGCATAGGTTAAATGCTTTAATAGTAGTTTGAATGGCTATAATGAACTGTTAAAATAAGTGACTTGCTTGATGCCTTTTGATGCCGATGCCGTCTTTAGGTTGTTTAAGGATTTGTTTTCCTTTAGCAGCATCCTGTAGGATGCTAACATTTACGAACTCTCTATTAGAGCTCATTCGTTATGGAAGTGCACAGTATTGGTCAGAGCGACTGGCATGTTGAGGTGGGCCTGCTAAGGAAAGAGGTAGGCCTGCTAAAGCAATGGGCCTGTATGGAGGAGACGAGACGGATAGCGAGACAGAAGACAGAGATGTATGTAGAAGAGAGACAACAGCAGGATTACCAGCATCTGGAGATGAATAGAGAGAAGGTGTTGAAGGAGGTGGAGAGGGACAGACTTGAGAGGATGAAGAGGGAGGAGAAGAAGGAGCATGCAAAAATAAATCAAATGAAGGATGAAGAGTTGCTGTTAATGGATATTAGAATGAGGGAAAGGGAGAGAGAGATGGAGGAGGAAATGAGGAGGTTCAGGGAGAAATCTGAGAGGCAGAAGGTAGAGAAACAGATGGAGCTCCAGAAGAAGAGACAGGAGGAGAGAGATGAGTGGAAGATATTTGAAAATAAGAGAGTGGAGGAATGGAAAGAGTTTTCCAGGAAGGAAGAAGACATCCGAAAGGAAGAGGCATGGATGAAAGCAGAAAGGAAGACAAAGAGAAAGGTGGAAGAAGGAAAGAGAAAGATGGGAGAAGAACAACAGATGCTGAAAAAGCAAGCCAGTCTGACAGAGACACTGAGTGATGGAAAGAGAAGAAACCTGGAAGAGAGAAAGGAAGATGAAAATAATATGAGAGAAAAGTGTGTGAAGGAAGCAAGGGAAGGAGACAGGAGAGAGCTCCTGAAAGAAAAGAGACAGAGACAGAATGCAGAAGAAAATTTGACACACATGGAGAAACAAATGATGGAGAGGGAGGGGGAGAGGAAGAGAGAACTTGAGAGTCAGCTTAGAGAAGATATGAGAAAAAGAGAAGAGGAAAGAAAGCATGAGGAGGAAATGAAAATGAGGAAACTGGAAGAGGACCTAATGAAAGAAAAGAGGCAGAGACAGATTGCAGAAGAAAATATGACACATATGGAGAAACAAATGAGAGAGCTGGAGGAAAGGGAGGAGGACAGGAAGAGAGAACGTGAGAGTCAGATTAGAGAAGAGAAAAGGAAGCACGAGGAGGAAATAAAAATGAGGAAACTGGAAGACATGAAGAATGAAATGTTTGGAAAAATGAGAGAGTTGGAGGAGGAGAGGAAGAGAGAACTTGAGTGTCAGATTAGAGAAGATATGAGAAAAAGAGAAGAGGAAAGAAAGCATGAGGAGGAAATGAAAATGAGGAAACTGGAAGAGGACCTAATGAAAGAAAAGAGGCAGAGACAGATTGCAGAAGAAAATATGACACATATGGAGAAACAAATGAGAGAGCTGGAGGAGAGGGAGGAGGAGAGGAAGAGAGAACTTGAGAGTCAGATTAGAGAAGATATGAGAATAAGAGAAGAGGAAATGAAAATGAGGAAACTGGAAGAGGACCTAATGATAGAAAAGAGGCAGAGACAGATTGCAGAAGAAAATATGACACATATGGAGAAACAAATGAGAGAGCTGGAGGAGAGGGAGGAGGACAGGAAGAGAGATCTCGAGAGTCAGATTAGAGAAGAGAAAAGAAAGCACGAGGAGGAAATGAAAATGAGGAAACTGGAAGACATGAAGAATGAAATGTTTGGAAAAATGAGAGAGTTGGAGGAGAGGATGAAAAAGATGGAAAGACAGCATGCAGAGAAGACCACGATGGAGGAGGAGAAGGAGGAAATAAAGAGGGTGGAAGACACAGTGAGGATGAAAGAGCTGAACAAGACAGCCTTGGATGTGTGGGAATTTCACGTTGGAAGTCATGAATGTCCGAAACACAGAAGTGATTCAGAATGTTCAGATTGTGATGACGGTAAAAGTGCCAAAGCACACCAGAAGAAGACAGACAAAGAGAAGAATGAAACGATGGAAGCACTCCTGACTGAGGAAAAATGTAACAGTAGTGATGATGATGATGATGGTTTCACTGAGATGAAACAAAAGGATGGACATAAAAATATGCTTGTTGAGGAGAAGGTAGCTTCAAATTACTGTCAGAATGATCAACCAGGAAAAGTCAAAGTTCAAAATGACCTGGCAGGTGATATAGACTGGTCAAAGAGTGACTACAGTGAGATTGAGGAAATAATCGACAGTGACACTGAGGACATTAGTGAAGAAATAAAGGAAACGGATGAGGAGGAGGAGGTTGAAGATAAGACAGATATTGAGAGTGATGAGAGAACAGTAAGAAATGTGATAAGAAGTGAATGTGAGGATGATAAGAGTGGGAAACCAAACATGAAGAAAGGCATGGTTGACAAAGACAATACGGACAACAACGTTGAGAAAGAGAAAACAACCCAAAGCAACACAAAGAGAGAGGAGGTTGAGAGAAAAGAGGTTCAAAGCCAATACACAGAGACATACAAAACCAATGGAGCGACAGAATCTGACGAGCTCACTTTGGCTCCTGGAAAGGGGTCAGATAGCAATGACAGTGAGAGGGTCAAATCCAACCAAGAGAAAGAAAAGGATGACCAAAAGGACACAGGACAGTTAGAGAGTCAGGAGGAGAAGAAGGGGGACAGGATACTTGCTGGAGCAGAGGGAGAGACTCAGCATCCTCAGGAAGACCAATCGGAAACATGCAAAGGTAAAGTTGTTGTTTGACAACATATGTAAATGATCACTGATCTGTCATTAAATGTAGAGAACTCCACTGATATCAATGACACTTACCTTTTCAAACATTTGTCATCTCTTTCAGATTTTTCAATTTTTGCAGCGGCAATGGTTAAGATTCAGGGCCCAGACGAGGATCAACTAGCAGTTGAAGGAAAGACTAACAACACTCAGACAGACCAGGCAGCAAAGGTCAAAGGTGAAATGGACCTGGACAATGACTGGTCAGAGAGTGACAGTGAGACTGAGGAAATTACAGCTGATTTTGAGATTGATGAGGAAACAGACCAACCAGCAACGTGCGGAGGTAAGAAGACAGTCAGTGGAATTACAATGAGGAGTGCTGATCTTGTTTGACAGCATGTGAAAATCATCACTAATATTTTATAATTGTAGGAAACTCCCATGAAATCATTAACACTTACCTTTTCACCCACATTTTCACACACCATTTTATTCAAATGTCAGATTACTCCATCTCTATTGCAGAGGAGGTTAAGATTCAGGACCCTGACAAGAATCAACCAGCAAAGCTCAAAGGTAAAAAGGGGATAGACAGAGAATAAAGTGTGATATGTGAGGGTAGTTTCAACACTTTCACTTACACTGTCTGTATACCACCTCCCTCTCCTCCAGATTCCTCCATCTTCTTGGCTGGTGCTGAGGTCAAACAGACCCAGTGCAAAGGTCATCTTAGTTTACAGTTCTTTTGTACATTGAAAGTGTTATACAACTGCACCCCCCCCTCCCCCACTGTTGGTATTAATATCCATCATTTTCCTATTTCTTGTTAGATGTCTCCTTGGTTGCTGCAGCTGAGTCAAAGACTCTGAACCCTCAGGAGGAGCAGCCAGCAAAGTGTAAAGGTAAAGACCAAAGCCCGGTTTCCCGATAGCGATGGAACTGAAGCTTACTAGTGTTTAAGTGATGCAGCTTTCTTATAACGGCCGAAGATGTCACATGCGTTTCAACAAAACACCACGCAGAGAGAACGTTCACTAAGTGCATTGTTGGAGAAGGTGTCGATATTGATTGAAAGAAAGGCAGGGCTGCTCTTTGATCAGATTTCTCCATTCAAATCTTACTTTAACATTAGAATTATTCCACAATACTGATGACGGATCAGCTCCCAGAAAGCTATTACTACCTCAAGGCTGCAAAATATTGAGGCGGCTTATTCTGATGCTTACCCTATAATAATGCACTAAATCACAGATACATTTGGCACATGTAGTTAAACATCATGAAATATATATTGAGGCAAAAATTACAGACCGTAAAGTCTACAAATAGAAGTCAATTGACCGAAGATTAAATAGATTTTAATATGATTGAAATACAGGCCTGTGTAGCCTACTGAACTTCGCTTGTTGAATTGCCAAGACATTGACAAGTGTTTATTTGTAGTCAACTTCATGCCGAAGTTATCGTCAGTCACAGAGAGACAGATAAACGTCTTGTTTCTATGTTTAGGGGAGATCTTCTGCGTAGAAGGTAATGCCGAAGGGCAAAAAAGGCATTTAACAAAGCACTTAGCTGAACTACGAGTGGTCTGAGGCAGCATTTTCAACTGCAACTTGACTAATTATGGTTTTGGGAAACAGCTCTGACATTTAACAATGCTCCTATGTAGGTTCTAATGATTAACATATCCTTATGATGCTTTTGGGAAACTGCGACCTGGATTATAACATATTGATACAATGTTGAATGCTGAGATAGTTTATTAGCATGTTCAAGGCGCTTCTCTTATTTCTGTTTTTCTGTGTGTATTAATGTCCATTCTCTCTCTTTTCTTGTCAGATTTGTCTGTGTTTGCTGCAGCTGTAGGAAAGACTCAGGACTCAGCAAAGGTCAAAGGTGAAATGGACCTGGATAATGACTGGTCAGAGAGTGACAGTGAGATTGAGGAAATTACAGCTGATTTTGAGATTGATGAGGAAACAGACCAACCAGCAACGTGCGGAGGTAAGAAGACAGTCAGTGGAATTACAATGAGGAGTGCTGATCTTGTTTGACAGCATGTGAAAATCATCACTAATATTTTATAATTGTAGGAAACTCCCATGAAATCATTAACACTTACCTTTTCACCCACATTTTCACACACCATTTTATTCAAATGTCAGATTACTCCATCTCTATTGCAGAGGAGGTTAAGATTCAGGACCCTGACAAGAATCAACCAGCAAAGCTCAAAGGTAAAAAGGGGATAGACAGAGAATAAAGTGTGATATGTGAGGGTAGTTTCAACACTTTCACTTACACTGTCTGTATACCACCTCCCTCTCCTCCAGATTCCTCCATCTTCTTGGCTGGTGCTGAGGTCAAACAGACCCAGTGCAAAGGTCATCTTAGTTTACAGTTCTTTTGTACATTGAAAGTGTTATACAACTGCACCCCCCCCCCCCCCCACTGTTGGTATTAATATCCATCATTTTCCTATTTCTTGTTAGATGTCTCCTTGGTTGCTGCAGCTGAGTCAAAGACTCTGAACCCTCAGGAGGAGCAGCCAGTAAAGTGTAAAGGTAAAGACCAAAGCCCGGTTTCCCGATAGCGATGGAACTGAAGCTTACTAGTGTTTAAGTGATGCAGCTTTCTTATAACGGCCGAAGATGTCACATGCGTTTCAACAAAACACCACGCAGAGAGAACGTTCACTAAGTGCATTGTTGGAGAAGGTGTCGATATTGATTGAAAGAAAGGCAGGGCTGCTCTTTGATCAGATTTCTCCATTCAAATCTTACTTTAACATTAGAATTATTCCACAATACTGATGACGGATCAGCTCCCAGAAAGCTATTACTACCTCAAGGCTGCAAAATATTGAGGCGGCTTATTCTGATGCTTACCCTATAATAATGCACTAAATCACAGATACATTTGGCACATGTAGTTAAACATCATGAAATATATATTGAGGCAAAAATTACAGACCGTAAAGTCTACAAATAGAAGTCAATTGACCGAAGATTAAATAGATTTTAATATGATTGAAATACAGGCCTGTGTAGCCTACTGAACTTCGCTTGTTGAATTGCCAAGACATTGACAAGTGTTTATTTGTAGTCAACTTCATGCCGAAGTTATCGTCAGTCACAGAGAGACAGATAAACGTCTTGTTTCTATGTTTAGGGGAGATCTTCTGCGTAGAAGGTAATGCCGAAGGGCAAAAAAAGCATTTAACAAAGCACTTAGCTGAAATACGAGTGGTCTGAGGCAGCATTTTCAACTGCAACTTGACTAATTATGGTTTTGGGAAACAGCTCTGACATTTAACAATGCTCCTATGTAGGTTCTAATGATTAACATATCCTTATGATGCTTTTGGGAAACTGCGACCTGGATTATAACATATTGATACAATGTTGAATGCTGAGATAGTTTATTAGCATGTTCAAGGCGCTTCTCTTATTTCTGTTTTTCTGTGTGTATTAATGTCCATTCTCTCTCTTTTCTTGTCAGATTTGTCTGTGTTTGCTGCAGCTGTAGGAAAGACTCAGGACCCAGCAAAGGTCAAAGGTGAAATGGACCTGGATAATGACTGGTCAGAGAGTGACAGTGAGATTGAGGAAATTACAGCTGATTTTGAGATTGATGAGGAAACAGACCAACCAGCAACGTGCGGAGGTAAGAAGACAGTCAGTGGAATTACAATGAGGAATGCTGATCTTGTTTGACAGCATGTGAAAATCATCACTAATATTTTATAATTGTAGGAAACTCCCATGAAATCATTAACACTTACCTTTTCACCCACATTTTCACACACCATTTTATTCAAATGTCAGATTACTCCATCTCTATTACAGAGGAGGTTAAGATTCAGGACCCTGACAAGAATCAACCAGCAAAGCTCAAAGGTAAAAAGGGGATAGACAGAGAATAAAGTGTGATATGTGAGGGTAGTTTCAACACTTTCACTTACACTGTCTGTATACCACCTCCCTCTCCTCCAGATTCCTCCATCTTCTTGGCTGGTGCTGAGGTCAAACAGACCCAGTGCAAAGGTCATCTTAGTTTACAGTTCTTTTGTACATTGAAAGTGTTATACAACTGCACCCCCCCCCCCCCCCCCCCCCACTGTTGGTATTAATATCCATCATTTTCCTATTTCTTGTTAGATGTCTCCTTGGTTGCTGCAGCTGAGTCAAAGACTCTGAACCCTCAGGAGGAGCAGCCAGCAAAGTGTAAAGGTAAAGACCAAAGCCCGGTTTCCCGATAGCGATGGAACTGAAGCTTACTAGTGTTTAAGTGATGCAGCTTTCTTATAACGGCCGAAGATGTCACATGCGTTTCAACAAAACACCACGCAGAGAGAACGTTCACTAAGTGCATTGTTGGAGAAGGTGTCGATATTGATTGAAAGAAAGGCAGGGCTGCTCTTTGATCAGATTTCTCCATTCAAATCTTACTTTAACATTAGAATTATTCCACAATACTGATGACGGATCAGCTCCCAGAAAGCTATTACTACCTCAAGGTTGCAAAATATTGAGGCGGCTTATTCTGATGCTTACCCTATAATAATGCACTAAATCACAGATACATTTGGCACATGTAGTTAAACATCATGAAATATAGATTGAGGCAAAAATTACAGACCGTAAAGTCTACAAATAGAAGTCAATTGACCGAAGATGAAATAGATTTTAATATGATTGAAATACAGGCCTGTGTAGCCTACTGAACTTCGCTTGTTGAATTGCCAAGACATTGACAAGTGTTTATTTGTAGTCAACTTCATGCCGAAGTTATCGTCAGTCACAGAGAGACAGATAAACGTCTTGTTTCTATATTTAGGGGAGATCTTCTGCATAGAAGGTGATGCGGAAGGGCAAAAAAAGCATTTAACAAAGCACTTAGCTGAACTACAAGTGGTCTGAGGCAGCATTTTCAACTGCAACTTGACTAATTATGGTTTTGGGAAACAGCTCTGACATTTAACAATGCTCCTATGTAGGTTCTAATGATTAACATATCCTTATGATGCTTTTGGGAAACTGCGACCTGGATTATAACATATTGATACAATGTTGAATGCTGAGATAGTTTATTAGCATGTTCAAGGCGCTTCTCTTATTTCTGTTTTTCTGTTTGTATTAATGTCCATTCTCTCTCTTTTCTTGTCAGATTTGTCTGTGTTTGCTGCAGCTGTAGGAAAGACTCAGGACTCAGCAAAGGTCAAAGGTGAAATGGACCTGGATAATGACTGGTCAGAGAGTGACAGTGAGATTGAGGAAATTACAGCTGATTTTGAGATTGATGAGGAAACAGACCAACCAGCAACGTGCGGAGGTAAGAAGACAGTCAGTGGAATTACAATGAGGAGTGCTGATCTTGTTTGACAGCATGTGAAAATCATCACTAATATTTTATAATTGTAGGAAACTCCCATGAAATCATTAACACTTACCTTTTCACCCACATTTTCACACACCATTTTATTCAAATGTCAGATTACTCCATCTCTATTGCAGAGGAGGTTAAGATTCAGGACCCTGACAAGAATCAACCAGCAAAGCTCAAAGGTAAAAAGGGGATAGACAGAGAATAAAGTGTGATATGTGAGGGTAGTTTCAACACTTTCACTTACACTGTCTGTATACCACCTCCCTCTCCTCCAGATTCCTCCATCTTCTTGGCTGGTGCTGAGGTCAAACAGACCCAGTGCAAAGGTCATCTTAGTTTACAGTTCTTTTGTACATTGAAAGTGTTATACAACTGCACCCCCCCCCCCCCCCCCCCCACTGTTGGTATTAATATCCATCATTTTCCTATTTCTTGTTAGATGTCTCCTTGGTTGCTGCAGCTGAGTCAAAGACTCTGAACCCTCAGGAGGAGCAGCCAGCAAAGTGTAAAGGTAAAGACCAAAGCCCGGTTTCCCGATAGCGATGGAACTGAAGCTTACTAGTGTTTAAGTGATGCAGCTTTCTTATAACGGCCGAAGATGTCACATGCGTTTCAACAAAACACCACGCAGAGAGAACGTTCACTAAGTGCATTGTTGGAGAAGGTGTCGATATTGATTGAAAGAAAGGCAGGGCTGCTCTTTGATCAGATTTCTCCATTCAAATCTTACTTTAACATTAGAATTATTCCACAATACTGATGACGGATCAGCTCCCAGAAAGCTATTACTACCTCAAGGCTGCAAAATATTGAGGCGGCTTATTCTGATGCTTACCCTATAATAATGCACTAAATCACAGATACATTTGGCACATGTAGTTAAACATCATGAAATATATATTGAGGCAAAAATTACAGACCGTAAAGTCTACAAATAGAAGTCAATTGACCGAAGATTAAATAGATTTTAATATGATTGAAATACAGGCCTGTGTAGCCTACTGAACTTCGCTTGTTGAATTGCCAAGACATTGACAAGTGTTTATTTGTAGTCAACTTCATGCCGAAGTTATCGTCAGTCACAGAGAGACAGATAAACGTCTTGTTTCTATGTTTAGGGGAGATCTTCTGCGTAGAAGGTGATGCGGAAGGGCAAAAAAAGCATTTAACAAAGCACTTAGCTGAACTACGAGTGGTCTGAGGCAGCATTTTCAACTGCAACTTGACTAATTATGGTTTTGGGAAACAGCTCTGACATTTAACAATGCTCCTATGTAGGTTCTAATGATTAACATATCCTTATGATGCTTTTGGGAAACTGCGACCTGGATTATAACATATTGATACAATGTTGAATGCTGAGATAGTTTATTAGCATGTTCAAGGCGCTTCTCTTATTTCTGTTTTTCTGTGTGTATTAATGTCCATTCTCTCTCTTTTCTTGTCAGATTTGTCTGTGTTTGCTGCAGCTGTAGGAAAGACTCAGGACTCAGCAAAGGTCAAAGGTGAAATGGACCTGGATAATGACTGGTCAGAGAGTGACAGTGAGATTGAGGAAATTACAGCTGATTTTGAGATTGATGAGGAAACAGACCAACCAGCAACGTGCGGAGGTAAGAAGACAGTCAGTGGAATTACAATGAGGAGTGCTGATCTTGTTTGACAGCATGTGAAAATCATCACTAATATTTTATAATTGTAGGAAACTCCCATGAAATCATTAACACTTACCTTTTCACCCACATTTTCACACACCATTTTATTCAAATGTCAGATTACTCCATCTCTATTGCAGAGGAGGTTAAGATTCAGGACCCTGACAAGAATCAACCAGCAAAGCTCAAAGGTAAAAAGGGGATAGACAGAGAATAAAGTGTGATATGTGAGGGTAGTTTCAACACTTTCACTTACACTGTCTGTATACCACCTCCCTCTCCTCCAGATTCCTCCATCTTCTTGGCTGGTGCTGAGGTCAAACAGACCCAGTGCAAAGGTCATCTTAGTTTACAGTTCTTTTGTACATTGAAAGTGTTATACAACTGCACCCCCCCCCCCCCCCCCCCCCCACTGTTGGTATTAATATCCATCATTTTCCTATTTCTTGTTAGATGTCTCCTTGGTTGCTGCAGCTGAGTCAAAGACTCTGAACCCTCAGGAGGAGCAGCCAGCGAAGTGTAAAGGTAAAGACCAAAGCCCGGTTTCCCGATAGCGATGGAACTGAAGCTTACTAGTGTTTAAGTGATGCAGCTTTCTTATAACGGCCGAAGATGTCACATGCGTTTCAACAAAACACCACGCAGAGAGAACGTTCACTAAGTGCATTGTTGGAGAAGGTGTCGATATTGATTGAAAGAAAGGCAGGGCTGCTCTTTGATCAGATTTCTCCATTCAAATCTTACTTTAACATTAGAATTATTCCACAATACTGATGACGGATCAGCTCCCAGAAAGCTATTACTACCTCAAGGCTGCAAAATATTGAGGCGGCTTATTCTGATGCTTACCCTATAATAATGCACTAAATCACAGATACATTTGGCACATGTAGTTAAACATCATGAAATATATATTGAGGCAAAAATTACAGACCGTAAAGTCTACAAATAGAAGTCAATTGACCGAAGATTAAATAGATTTTAATATGATTGAAATACAGGCCTGTGTAGCCTACTGAACTTCGCTTGTTGAATTGCCAAGACATTGACAAGTGTTTATTTGTAGTCAACTTCATGCCGAAGTTATCGTCAGTCACAGAGAGACAGATAAACGTCTTGTTTCTATGTTTAGGGGAGATCTTCTGCGTAGAAGGTGATGCGGAAGGGCAAAAAAAGCATTTAACAAAGCACTTAGCTGAACTACGAGTGGTCTGAGGCAGCATTTTCAACTGCAACTTGACTAATTATGGTTTTGGGAAACAGCTCTGACATTTAACAATGCTCCTATGTAGGTTCTAATGATTAACATATCCTTATGATGCTTTTGGGAAACTGCGACCTGGATTATAACATATTGATACAATGTTGAATGCTGAGATAGTTTATTAGCATGTTCAAGGCGCTTCTCTTATTTCTGTTTTTCTGTGTGTATTAATGTCCATTCTCTCTCTTTTCTTGTCAGATTTGTCTGTGTTTGCTGCAGCTGTAGGAAAGACTCAGGACTCAGCAAAGGTCAAAGGTGAAATGGACCTGGATAATGACTGGTCAGAGAGTGACAGTGAGATTGAGGAAATTACAGCTGATTTTGAGATTGATGAGGAAACAGACCAACCAGCAACGTGCGGAGGTAAGAAGACAGTCAGTGGAATTACAATGAGGAGTGCTGATCTTGTTTGACAGCATGTGAAAATCATCACTAATATTTTATAATTGTAGGAAACTCCCATGAAATCATTAACACTTACCTTTTCACCCACATTTTCACACACCATTTTATTCAAATGTCAGATTACTCCATCTCTATTGCAGAGGAGGTTAAGATTCAGGACCCTGACAAGAATCAACCAGCAAAGCTCAAAGGTAAAAAGGGGATAGACAGAGAATAAAGTGTGATATGTGAGGGTAGTTTCAACACTTTCACTTACACTGTCTGTATACCACCTCCCTCTCCTCCAGATTCCTCCATCTTCTTGGCTGGTGCTGAGGTCAAACAGACCCAGTGCAAAGGTCATCTTAGTTTACAGTTCTTTTGTACATTGAAAGTGTTATACAACTGCACCCCCCCCCCCCCCACTGTTGGTATTAATATCCATCATTTTCCTATTTCTTGTTAGATGTCTCCTTGGTTGCTGCAGCTGAGTCAAAGACTCTGAACCCTCAGGAGGAGCAGCCAGCAAAGTGTAAAGGTAAAGACCAAAGCCCGGTTTCCCGATAGCGATGGAACTGAAGCTTACTAGTGTTTAAGTGATGCAGCTTTCTTATAACGGCCGAAGATGTCACATGCGTTTCAACAAAACACCACGCAGAGAGAACGTTCACTAAGTGCATTGTTGGAGAAGGTGTCGATATTGATTGAAAGAAAGGCAGGGCTGCTCTTTGATCAGATTTCTCCATTCAAATCTTACTTTAACATTAGAATTATTCCACAATACTAATAACGGATCAGCTCCCAGAAAGCTATTACTACCTCAAGGCTGCAAAATATTGAGGCGGCTTATTCTGATGCTTACCCTATAATAATGCACTAAATCACAGATTCATTTGGCACATGTAGTTAAACATCATGAAATATAGATTGAGGCAAAAATTACAGACCGTAAAGTCTACAAATAGAAGTCAATTGACCGAAGATGAAATAGATTTTAATATGATTGAAATACAGGCCTGTGTAGCCTACTGAACTTCGCTTGTTGAATTGCCAAGACATTGACAAGTGTTTATTTGTAGTCAACTTCATGCCGAAGTTATCGTCAGTCACAGAGAGACAGATAAACGTCTTGTTTCTATGTTTAGGGGAGATCTTCTGCGTAGAAGGTAATGCCGAAGGGCAAAAAAAGCATTTAACAAAGCACTTAGCTGAACTACGAGTGGTCTGAGGCAGCATTTTCAACTGCAACTTGACTAATTATGGTTTTGGGAAACAGCTCTGACATTTAACAATGCTCCTATGTAGGTTCTAATGATTAACATATCCTTATGATGCTTTTGGGAAACTGCGACCTGGATTATAACATATTGATACAATGTTGAATGCTGAGATAGTTTATTAGCATGTTCAAGGCGCTTCTCTTATTTCTGTTTTTCTGTGTGTATTAATGTCCATTCTCTCTCTTTTCTTGTCAGATTTGTATGTGTTTGCTGCAGCTGTAGGAAAGACTCAGGACTCAGCAAAGGTCAAAGGTGAAATGGACCTGGATAATGACTGGTCAGAGAGTGACAGTGAGATTGAGGAAATTACAGCTGATTTTGAGATTGATGAGGAAACAGACCAACCAGCAAAGTGCGGAGGTAAGAAGGCAGTCAGTGGAATTACAATGAGGAGTGCTGATCTTGTTTGACAGCATGTGAAAATCATCACTAATATTTTGTAATTGTAGGAAACTCCCATGAAATCATTAACACTTACCTTTTCACCCACATTTTCACACACCATTTTATTCAAATGTCAGATTACTCCATCTCTATTGCTGAGGAGGTTAAGATTCAGGACCCTGACAAGAATCAACCAGCAAAGCTCAAAGGTAAAAAGGGGATAGACAGAGAATAAAGTGTGATATGTGAGGGTAGTTTCAACACTTTCACTTACACTGTCTGTATACCACCTCCCTCTCCTCCAGATTCCTCCATCTTCTTGGCTGGTGCTGAGGTCAAACAGACCCAGTGCAAAGGTCATCTTAGTTTACAGTTCTTTTGTACATTGAAAGTGTTATACAACTGCACCCCCCTCCCCCACTGTTGGTATTAATATCCTTCATTTTCCTATTTCTTGTTAGATGTCTCCTTGGTTGCTGCAGCTGAGTCAAAGACTCTGAACCCTCAGCAGGAGCAGCCAGCAAAGTGTAAAGGTAAAGACCAAAGCCCGGTTTCCCGATAGCGATGGAACTGAAGCTTACTAGTGTTTAAGTGATGCAGCTTTCTTATAACGGCCGAAGATGTCACATGCGTTTCAACAAAACACCACGCAGAGAGAACGTTCACTAAGTGCATTGTTGGAGAAGGTGTCGATATTGATTGAAAGAAAGGCAGGGCTGCTCTTTGATCAGATTTCTCCATTCAAATCTTACTTTAACATTAGAATTATTCCACAATACTGATGACGGATCAGCTCCTAGAGAGCTATTACCACCTCATGGCTGCAAAATATTGAGGCAGCTTATTCTGATGCTTACCCTATAATAATGCACTAAATCACAGATTCATTTGGCACATGTAGTTAAACATCATGAAATATATATTGAGGCAAAAATTACAGACTGTAAAGTCTACAAATAGAAGTCAATTGACTGAAGATTAAATATATTTTAATATGATTGAAATACAGGCCTGTGTAGCCTACTGAACTTCGCTTGTTGAATTGCCAAGAAATTGACAAGTGTTTATTTGTAGTCAACTTCATGCCGAAGTTACCATCAGTCACAGAGAGACAGATAAACGTCTTGTTTCTATATTTAGGGGAGATCTTCTGCATAGAAGGTGATGCGGAAGGGCAAAAAAAGCATTTAACAAAGCACTTAGCTGAACTACGAGTGGTCTGAGGCAGCATTTTCAACTGCAACTTTACTAATTATGGTTTTGGGAAACAGCTCTGACATTTAACAATGCTCCTATGAAGGTTCTAATGATTAACATATCCTTATGATGCTTTTGGGAAACTGGGACCTGGATTATAACATATTGATACAATGTTGAATGCTGAGATAGCTTATTAGCATGTTCAAGGCGCTTCTCTTATTTCTGTTTTTCTGTGTGTATTAATGTCTATTCTCTCTCTTTTCTTGTCAGATTTGTCTGTGTTTGCTGCAGCCGGAGGAAAGACTCAGGACTCAGCAAAGGTCAAAGGTGAAAAGGACCTGGATAATGACTGGTCAGAGAGTGACAGTGAGATTGAGGAAATTACAGCTGATTTTGAGATTGATGAGGAAGCAGACCAACCAGCAACGTGCGGAGGTAAGAAGGCAGTCAGTGGAATTACAATTATGTGTGCTGAGCTAGTTTGAAAGCATGTTCAAGGTGTTATGTCTGTCCAGTAATGTACTTTCTCTCTCTTCTCTTGTCTGTGTTTGCTGCAGCTGGAGGACAGACTCAGAACACTCAGACAGACCAGGCAGCAAAGGTCAAAGGTGAACAGGACCTGGACATTGACTGGTCAGAGAGTGACTATGACAGTGAGGGAACAATGGATAGTGACAATGAGTTCATAGGTAAAGACGAATGGACAAAGTGGAGCGTGGACATTGAGGAAAAGAAAGCGTGTACTCAAGTCCAACATGATGCAAATACAGCTGAGAGAGACATCATAAACCAAGAGAAGAAAAAGGACCAGCCAGCAAAATGCAAAGGTGAGAGAGAGAGAGAGAGAGAGAGAGAGAGAGAGAGAGAGAGAGAGAGAGAGAGAGAGAGAGAGAGAGAGAGACAGAGAGAGAGAGAGACAGAGAGAGAGAGAGAGAGAGAGAGAGAGAGAGAGAGCATTATGAATTGTTGTGTCACATAAGACCCACTACCCACTGGGCACAAACTGGTTGAATCACCCTTCTTTCCACAAAAAAAGTATCTATTTTCTAACATTGAATCAATATGGAAAACTACTTGGATTTGCAAAACATCATCAATGTAAAGGAATTTCAGGATGTTTTTTTCCACACAACTTTTCATCTAAATCCAATTATATGGTTTACATTTTGTTTATTTCACATTAGTTGTCAACTGAATCAAACGTAAATTAAAACTAGACGTTAAACTGACGTCTGTGTCCAGTGGATAATATATATTTTGATTTTCTTGTCATCTTAGTTTACAGTTATTTTGTACACTGAAACCATTAAGTCTATGGTAGTCACACATTCATATTTGGATTGCAGCCTACTACATGAATATATTGATATGTTGGACCATTGATATTCAAACTGTCCTACAACTTGTCTAGTAAACTACATTGAGTTTAGTTCATTTGAAAGCATGTTCAGTATGAAATCATCGTCAACACTGTACATCTTTTAGTGTTTAAGGTATTATTATCAAACACACTCCTTTAGATATTAACACCAGTAATTTGACTTTATCTTGTCAGCTGTCTCCATGGTTACTGCAACTGAGTCAAAGACTCTGAAACCTCAGGAGGACCAGCCAGCAGTGTGCAAAGGTGAAAAAGTCTAGAATTACCATAATGATGCAATGATGAGTGCTTAGCTAGCTTGAAAGCTGTGTCTCTTTGTTGTATCTGTTATATATCTGTTATATCTGTCTATATCTGTTCCTCTTTTCTCTTGTCTGTGTTTGCCGCAGCTGGAGGAAAGACTCAGACAGACCAGGCAACAAAGGTCAAAGGTGAACAGGACCTGGACATCGACACAGACTGGTCAGAGAGTGACTATGATAGTGATGATGAATTCATAACTGAAGAAGTATGGCAAAAGTGGAAAGAGGACAATGAGAAGAAAAGACAAAACAAAGATTACACAGTTACACCATTACCGAATACAGATAGGATTGATGGAGAGGTCTCAAGAGAAAAGATTGGAAAGATAAACCAAGAGCAGAGGGCTGTAGCAGAGGGAAAGACTCAGAACCCTCAGACATATCAGCCAGTAAAGGTCAAAGGTGAAAATTACCTGACAAGTGGGGGAATGAACCAAGAGAAGACAGAGATAGAGGTCCTTCAGAGGTCTCGTCAGGAACAGCCAGCTAAGTGTAAAGGTCAGGAGGGTTGGAGGACCATGCTATAACCAGTAGAGCTGTCTTTTTACATTTAACATTTACATTTTAGTCATAGATCAGATGATCTTATTCAGAGCGACTATACTGTCCCCCCGTGGAAATCGAAAACACAACCCTGGTGTTGCAAGCACCATGAAATACCAACTGAGACACACTAGGCTCTAAATAACAGAGATTATGTTTATTTCCAATCCCCTCTGTCTGTCTGTCTGTCTGTCTGTCTGTCTGTCTGTCTGTCTGTCTGTCTGTCTCTCTGTCTCTCTGTCTCTCTGTCTCTCTGTCTCTCTTTCTCTCTTTCTCTTTGTCTCTCTGTCTCTCTGTCTCTCTTTCTCAGGCATGGCCAAGGTCCCCCCGGTTCAGCAGGCCAAAGTGAGTAATAAAAGTGAGATTGTCCAAAAGAAAGATGGGAATGACAAAGTGACAAGAAAGACAGATGCAGAGCTCATTATGGAAAAATATGAGAGGATGGTGGAAGAGGGGAGACGGGGGCCTGGTCAGAAGGATAGGAGAGATAAAGACATGGCCAAAGAGTCTAAAGAAGAGCATCGCAGGCTGAGGAATGAGAAGGCCCTTCAGGATCACCTGGACAGTGTAGAGAATCAGGAAGGGACAAGCAAACAGACCAGACAACCACAGTGTATAGGTAGGACCAGGCAAAGTGACAGGGGACTCAAACAGAAAACATTTCATTCTCTGTGGTTTAATAGCGAAGAGCACCATTGCTCTCTCCCAAAAGTTATGTTGGTGCGTAAAACCCGTAAATTAAAATAAGTAAAAATAAATACATTTGAACTGCATCAGGGATGGCGTACACAGATGTTTCGGCTTTGCAGCCTCCTTCAGGGTGGTTTAGCATCACATTGTACTCAGACGACGCCATCTTAATCCTCATGGGGAGGCTAATAAAACTATTACATTTAAGTAACATCATTGTATCTCACTAAGGTAGTGAGTTATGTGTGACTGCAGTTTATTAACACAGTACTCCTCTAGTGCATTGAAACAGCTTATAGGCCTTAACTATACTTTTATTATGTGTGTTGTTGTCCTATCAAATCTCCATTCATGTATATTCCTTTCTGTCCTTAGATTACTCTATTTTCACTGCATCAGGGCTAAAGAGCAAGGACCCGTATGATCAACAGCCAGTAAAATGCAAAGGTAAAACAGACAGACAGACAGACAGACTGACTGACTGACTATAGGCTCTGGTACTCAATTGGAATAGAACTGTTTGATGTTTACTCAAGTCTATTTTAGGAAACATGGCTGATGTTTGTTTTGGATCATTTTCTTTCTTTCTATATATCTCTCACTCTGTCTCTATCTCTTTCTTTCTCTCTCTTAAACGCGTACGCACGCACACACACGTGTTCACTGTTTTCCTCTATCTATCTCTGTCTGTCTGTCTCTCTGTCTCTCTGTCTGTCTGTCTGTCTGTCTGTCTGTCTGTCTGTCTGTCTGTCTCTCTGTCTCTCTGTCTCTCTGTCTCTCTGTCTCTCTGTCTCTCTGTCTGTCTGTCTGTCTGTCTGTCTGTCTGTCTGTCTGTCTGTCTGTCTCTCTGTCTCTCTGTCTCTCTGTCTCTCTGTCTCTCTGTCTCTCTCTCTCTCAGGCATGGCCAAGGTCCCCCCGCTTCAGCAGGCCAAAGTGAGTAATAAAAGTGAGATTGTCCAAAAGAAAGATGGGAATGACAAAGTGACAGAGCCAAAGACAGATGCAGAGCTCATTATGGAAAAATATGAGAGGATGGTGGAAGAGGGGAGACGGGGGCCTGGTCAGAAGGATAGGAGAGATAAAGACATGGACAAAGAGTCTAAAGAAGAGCAGCGCAGGCTGAGGAATGAGAAGGCCCTTCAGGATCACCTGGACAGTGTAGAGAATCAGAAAGGGACAAGCAAACACACCAGACAACCACAGTGTATAGGTAGGACCAGGCAAAGTTTTTTATTTATTTATTTTTGTTTTTTTTGTTTCACCTTTATTTAACCAGGTAGGCTAGTTGAGAACAAGTTCTCATTTGCAACTGTGACCTGGCCAAGATAAGGCGGAGCTTTACCCAGCATGGACTTGTAGATGACCTGGAGCCAGTGGGTCTGGCGACGAATATGTAGCGAGGGCCAGCCGACTAGAGCATACAGGTCGCAGTGGTGCTTTAGTGACAAAACGGATGGCGCTGTGATAAACTGCATCCAGTTTGCTGAGTAGAGTGTTGGAAGCAATTTTGTAGATGACATCGCCGAAGTCGAGGATCGGTAGGATAGTCAGTTTTACTAGGGTAAGTTTGGCGGCGTGAGTGAAGTGCGGAATAGAAAGCCGACTAGATTTTATTTTTGATTGGAGATGTTTGATATGAGTCTGGAAGGAGAGTTTACAGTCTAGCCAGACACCTAGGTACTTATAGATGTCCACATATTCAAGGTCGGAACCATCCAGGGTGGTGATGCTAGTCAGGCATGCGGGTGCAGGCAGCGAACGGTTGAAAAGCATGCATTTGGTTTTACTAGCGTTTAAGAGCAGTTGGAGGCCACGGAAGGAGTGTTGTATTTTTTCATTTTTTACTAGGCAAGTCAGTTAAGAACACATTCTTATGGGTTAACTGCCTGTTCAGGGGCAGAAAGACAGATTTTTACCTTGTCAGCTCAGGGATTTGAACTTGCAACCTTTCGGTTACTAGTCCAACGCTCTAACCACTAGGCTACCCTGCCGCCGAAGCTCGTTTGGTGGTTAGATAGCACAGTGTCCAAGGACGGGCCGGAAGTATATAGAATGGTGTTGTCTGCGTAGAGGTGGATCAGGGAATCGCCCGCAGCAAGAGCAACATCATTGATATATACAGAGAAAAGAGTCGGCCCGAGAATTGAACCCTGTGGCACCACCATAGAGACTGCCAGAGGACTGGACAGCATGCCCTCCAATTTGACACACTTAACTCTGTCTGCAAAGTAGTTGGTGAACCAGGCAAGGCAGTCATCAGAAAAACCGAGGCTACTGAGTCTACCGATAAGAATATGGTGATTGACAGAGTCGAAAGCCTTGGCAAGGTCGATGAAGACGGCTGCACAGTACTGTCTTTGAACTGCATCATGGGTGGCGTACACAGATGTTTCGGCTTTGCAGCCTCCTTCAGGGTGGTTTAGCATCACATTGTACTCAAACGACGCCATCTTAATCCTCATGGGGAGGCTAATAAAACTATTACATTTAAGTAACAGCAGTGTATCTCACTAAGGTACTGAGTTATGTGTGACTGCAGTTTATTAACACAGTACTCCTCTAGTGCATTGAAACAGCTTATAGGCCTTAACTATACTTTTATTGCTGTGTGTTGTTGTCCTATCAAATCTCCATTCATGTATATTCCTTTCTGTCCTTAGATTACTCTATTTTCACTGCATCAGGGCTAAAGAGCAAGGACCGGTATGATCAACAGCCAGTAAAATGCAAAGGTAAAACATGAAGGGGGATAGAGAGGGACAGACTTTTCACCAAGTATTTGATGGCACAGTGAGGCGTCAGTAAAAAGGATGAGAGATATAGAGACAGACAGACAGACAGACAGACAGACAGACAGACAGACAGACAGACAGACAGACAGACAGACAGACAGACAGACAGACAGACAGACAGACAGACAGACAGACAGACAGAGAGCACACAAGCACACTATAGGCTCTGGTACTCAATTGGAATAGAACTGTTTGATGTTTACTCAAGTCTATTTTAGGAAACATGGCTGATGTTTGTTTTGGATCATTTTCTTTCTTTCTATATATCTCTCACTCTGTCTCTATCTCTTTCTTTCTCTCTCTTAAACGCGTACGCACGCCCACTCACGCACACGCGTTCACTCTGTTTTCCTCTATCTATCAATTCAATTCAATTCAAGGGCTTTATTGGCATGGGAAACATGTGTTAACATTGCCAACGCAAGTGATGTAGATAATATATAAAGTTAATATATAAAGTGAAATAACCAATAAAAATTAACAGTAAACATTACACATACAGAAGTTTCAAAACAATAAAGACATTACAAATGTCATATTATATACATACATTGTTTTAACAATGTCTATCTCTATCTCTATCTCTCTCTCTCTCTCTCTCTCTCGCTCTCCCTCTCTCTCTCTCTCTCTCTCTCTCTCTCTCTCTCTCTCTCTCTCTCTCTCTCTCTCTCTCTCTGTCTCTCTCTCTGTCTCTCTCAGATTACTCCATCTTCCCTGTGGGCCAACAGGGTGTTGCACAGCCCCCTCCAGCCCAGCAGAATAAGACACCCTCCCCCTGCAAAGGTAATAGCAAGAGCAGTTTGATTCATCGGCACATCATTAAGAATGAATAAGAGCAGCCATTTTTAATAATCTTCAACAACCCCAGAGTCTCTTCCCCCTTATCCCCTGTCTCTCTCTCAACTCAATTCAAATGTATTTATTGGCATGGGAAACATAAGCAAGTGAAATAGATAATAAACACAAGTGAAATAAACAAATTAACAGTAAACATTACGTTCACAAAAGTTTCAAAGGAATAGAGACATTTAAAATGCCATATTATGGCTATGTACAGTGTTATAAGTACAAAAGGGAAAATAAATAAACATAAATATGAGTTGTATTTACAATGGTGTTTGTTTTTCACTGGTTGCCCTTTTCTTGTGGCAACAGGTCACATATATTGCTGCTTTGATGGAACGCTGTGGTATTTCACCAAAATAGATATGGGAGTTCATCAAAATTTGATTTGTTTTCGAATTCTTTGTGGGTCTGTGTAATATGATGGAAATATGTGTCTCTAATATGGTCATACATTTGTCAGGAGGTTAGGAAGTGCAGCTCAGTTTCCACCTCATTTTGTGGGCAATATCACATAGCTTGTCTTCTCTTGAGAGCCAGGTCTGCCTACGGCGGTCTTTCTCAATAGCAAGGCTATGCTCACCTAGCTCACCTACTCTGTCTCTGTCTCTGTCTCTGTCTCTGTCTCTGTCTCTGTCTCTCTCTCTCTCTCTCTCTCTCTCTCTCTCTCTCTCAGATGTCTCTATATTTGCAGCTGGGAAAAATCGTTTGGCTAAAGTCTTGAAACCCCTTGTGCGCAAAAAAATGAAGTCAGAATGCATAGGTAAGAGAGGAGAATGTTACAACTGATAAGTGAAGTTTGTTTGACACAGTATTACATGATTCTAACAGTGATACTTTTTGTTGGATCTTTTTTCAGTTCCTGACGTTTTCCTTGCTAAGAAGTGACCTCTGCAATTTGAAAAATATTTTCTGAAATTCATTTTCATTCTTTCCCTTGTTTTCTATATACATTTTTAAATTCTTCAAGCATTATAAAATAATAAAATCATTTTATCATCAATGGTTTGTGTGTGCACATTGTTTTTAAGGGTCATGTCAAGACCAATTCTGTGTTCTGTGTTTTGCTAGAGAGAAACAGTATGGATACTAGCCCAGATTCCTAACCTCTAGGGTTTGCAAAGTCTTTCAAAAAAACATTCACCAGCCTTAGATTCTCCAATATTTTTTTTGTCACATTAGACTTGAAAGATATGCTACAGGATTGAGCGTGCCAGAGAAAATGGTCTCTAATGTACCCACAGTTTTGTACTCAAAGCATTCTTTCTCTCTTTAGGATTGTCACAGATGGTTGTGGCCATAGAGCTCGCCAGTTTGTAGTCGTAAAAACTGTAAATGAAACCTTGTGGTACAGATAGGGGTCTACCTGTGCCTGAGCACCTTAAATATCAACAGTACTGACCCAGCAGCATACCATTTGATTAACACTTGATAACACTTGATTTACATCATCATCGATTCTCGGTCTGGTTGGACTACACGCAGCAGAGAGAGGCAGAAAGACATAGAGAGGAGTGGTTGCATCTCCGACCCTCCGACCCATGTCCACCTTCTTCAGTCGGGAGTTGCACGTGTGTGTCAGGGCAGCAGCAACACAGGTAGTCTACACTCTATCAAACCATCATATACTAACATATATCATAGTGAGAGAACCACATCAGACTCATCCTTTCATCTCATAGTGAGAGAACCACACCAGACTCATCCTTTCATATCATAGTGAGAGAACCACACCAGACTCATCCTTTCATCTCATAGTGAGAGAACCACACCAGACTCATCCTTTCATCTCATAGTGAGAGAACCACATCAGACTCATCCTTTCATCTCATAGTGAGAGAACCACATCAGACTCATCCTTTCATCTCATAGTGAGAGAACCACACCAGACTCATCCTTTCATCTCATAGTGAGAGAACCACACCAGACTCATCCTTTCATCTCATAGTGAGAGAACCACACCAGACTCATCCTTTCATCTCATAGTGAGAGAACCACACCAGACTCATCCTTTCATCTCATAGTGAGAGAACCACACCAGACTCATCCTTTCATCTCACAGTGAGAGAACCATACCAGACTCATCCTTTATTCTAGCCTTCATTACAGGTCAGACAGTGTGGAAATTCAAGATGTGGCTTCACCTCCTAAAAGACACTTATAGTCCCTACCTCCCATCCTCTCTCTCTCTCTCTCTCTCTCTCTCTCTGTCTCTCTCTCTCTCTCTCTCTCTCTCTCTCTGTCTCTCTCTCTCTCTCTCTCTCTCTCTCTCTCTCTCTCTCTCTCTCTCTCTCTCTCTCTCTCTCTCTCAGGCATGGCCAAGGTCCCCCCGGTTCAGCAGGCCAAAGTGAGTAATAAAAGTGAGATTGTCCAAAAGAAACATGGTAATGACAAAGTGACAGAGCCAAAGACAGATGCAGAGCTCATTATGGAAAAATATGAGAGGATGGTGGAAGAGGGGAGATGGGGGCCTGGTCAGAAGGATAGGAGAGATGAAGACATGGCCAAAGAGTCTAAAGAAGAGCAGCGCGGGCTGAGGAATGAGAAGGCCCTTCAGGATCACCTGGACAGTGTAGAGAATCAGGAAGGAACAAGCAAACAGACCAAACAACCACAGTGTATAGGTAGGACCAGGCAAAGTGACAGGGGACTTGAACAGAAAACATTTCATTCTCTGTGGTTTAATAGCGAAGAGCACCATTGCTCTCTCCCAAAAGTTAGGTTGGTGCGTAAAACCTGTAAATTCAAATAAGTAAAAATCAGACACAGAGAGACAGACAGACAGACAGACAGACAGACAGACAGACAGACAGACAGACAGACAGACAGACAGACAGACAGACAGAGACTGACAGACAGACAGACAGACAGACAGAGAGAGATAAAGCCCCTTGAATTGAATTGAGAGACAGAGAGAGCGAGTGAGACAGAGAGAAATAGAGAGGCAGACTGACTGACAGATAGAGAGACAGAGACAGAGAGAGAGAAACAGAGACATACCACACAAGTGCACTATAGGCTCTGATAGTCAATTGAAATATACCTTTTTGATGTTTACTCAAGTCTATTTTATGACTTTCTGTCTGTCTGTCTGTCTGTCTGTCTGTCTGTCTGTCGGTCTCTCTCTCTCGCCCCACTCTCTATCTCTAGCCCCCCTCTCTCTCTTTCTCTTTATCTATCTCCATCTTTATCTATCTCTCTATCTATCTATCTATCTCTCACCCCCCCTCTCTCTCTTACTCGCCCTCTCTCTGTCTCTGTGCATGCCAATACATCAGCTTAATAGAGATACAAGTAAAATGCCTATATGTCAGCATGAATACATTTTCAAACACATATTCTCAGCTGCATAATGGTGTGGGATAGTGCCGTCTAGTTCAGGATGTGATCAATTATCCAGTCATTGCACAGTCTATTAAAGTAGGTGTATATAGAAATCAGCAACAGGGATGCCTGCCTGACAGCCATTATGAGTATGTACCATATGTTATAGAGAAATAGGTTCTGGGGATCCTTGCCAATTGGATAAGGAGACAAAGCAAAGAGATGAGGAAAATATACTAGGAAAGAAAGTCAGCTCTCATTGCTGGGAAACATCACGAGATATGCACCCTGATGTCAAACGTACCCATAGATGGCAGTTCTCTCTCCATACAAACTGTGAGGGTTGCATGAAAGCTCAGCTGAACAGGCTCAGATATGCCCCCAGTTGCCAGATTGACAGTTGCCAGATTGACGGTTGGCAGATTGACGGTTGCCAGATTGAGATTTACCTCTAATGCCCTGGCTCATCTATCCAGACTAAGGGGGATTTCTCCTGCGCTTCCTCTTCAGAAGTGTGCATCACTTCATTGTCATTTCATGAGGGAGTTGGGGAAAACTTATGATCTTCTGCATTTGTTGCTTAAAACAGAGTATGTTACAAAAGGTGTGTTTGATGCCATTTTGTGTTCATCTGTAGATGTCTTGTTGGCACAGATACAATTTAATAGGTCATTTAGTTATTGTGTAAATGTCTGGCTAGCACAGATACAACTAAATAGGTCACTTAGTTATTGTGTAAATGTCTGGCTAGCACAGATACAACTAAATAGGTAATTTAGTTAACATCACTATATCAGGAGGATGTTGCATATTCGTGAGCACACAGTACAGTCAGCAAATTTAAACCTTCATACATGTTGACATCAACCAAAGGTAGGTATGATATTTACACATAATTTGTCAGCCTGCAGATGATGTGTCTGGCTTGCCTGGCTACCCAGACTCCTTGCTCCGGCCACACACTACGCCACACCCATGGATGTTAGTTTGTTCTCTGCAATGAGTCTGGATCTGAGTACCTCACCGACCTTCCACTGAATGCAAATATTTGGGGCCATCTGATTGGTCCAGAGCCAAAACACAACGTTGGTAAAGCGTCGGTTGGAAAATTCAACATTGGCTTTGATACTCTGGTTAGAGACGATCCAATTGCTGTTGACTTTGTTCTGTACAACGCCCCTCATGCCCCTCGTCACTACAAACGACTTCAATGACGGCAGTCTCAGACTAAAGTATGTAGCGAATGACAGAGCAGCGGAAGAGTCGGTCAGGCTAGTGTCTGGCATGATCACTAGTGTGTTAAAAAAATGTGCTTACTAGAACAGCCGGAACGTATTCAGCTGGAAAATGCCTTTTTCAGGTAGGCAATCTCAGTTTGGCATGCCTGAAACTGGGAGATATTACATGTGAGATTGGGAGATATGTGTTGAGTCACATGCTTACTTTTATTTCTACCATTTCAGTTTTAAAAGAGGAGAGCAGCCTTCATGGCTCACCGGTTGCCATGGTGATTCTCCCGCATGCAGGGTCGAAACTCTCTCTCTTGCTCTCTCTCGCTCTGCATCACTCCACTGTTTTCACTCTTTATCTCTCCTCACAACTCTCTCTCTCTCCCTCTCTCTCTCTCTCTCAGGCTTCTTCTGCCTCTTCTTTACACTATGTCCCCTCCCTTTTTCTCTCTGTTTTTCACTTGCTTTCTTCACACCTTTCTCTGTTTTTCTCTCTCACTCACTTCCTTTCTCTCCTGCCTCACTCTCAGTGTTACAGCTGGGGGAGCTGCTGTTCCATACTACGGCTCTGTTCCCTAACGAATGTAGACACACACCCATGCACACACACACACACACACACACACACACACACACACACACACACACACACACACACACACACACACACACACACACACACACACACACACACACACACACACACACACACACACACACACAGAAGCGTGCACAGTATGCTAACATATATCTGGTGATTTTGGATAATACTCAGAATCCAGGCAGAGATAGAAAAGATTAATTCACTGATAGCATGTGCTAAAAATTATACATAAAATATGCATAAACAATGGCTGTGAAAAAATGTATATATATACATTTTTTGTATGCTAATTTTATTGACACTAGTCACCCGGTTTGGGCAAATGAATAGCAAAAGACCGCATAACAGAGCTTCTGACTTGGTACGATACGGTCATCTTCCTCTGTGTACTGTAGCTCACCAGAGGTCATTCACACTGCACTATGGTATTGACTATGACACTGCTGTGATAGAAATGGCTACCATTTTCCTGATAATACCTGTAATTGAGGAAAATTATACCTGTCTGGCCAAACCCTTTAGACGACAAGGCATAGTTTGTGCTGTTGTGCCCTCATTCCTTGCAGGCCTACCTTGAATGACTCTGGAAACGTAAAACCAGGAATAGAGAACATTGGTGATAGTAATATCCTCCCAACATACCCTAAAGTGGCTCTTTCCTTATCTTGTTTGCAGGTTGATGTTATTGTCACGACTCTTGTCCTGGAGACAGAACTGAGAGATTTCCCCTTTGATAGGCAAGCTGCAAATAAAAACTGCCTATAATTGTAAAATGTAATTTAAGGTAAGGTTTTGGCAGTGTGGTTAAGGTTAGGTTAGGTTTAAATTCAGCTAGTGACCACTCCGCAGAGCTGCCTCCAGAACAAGATTCATGCTGAAAAACGCTAACCTGCGTCTACATCTATCTAGAAAGAATAGACCGGTGAAAGCATACTCATGGGTCCCTCTATGACATTCTCACATCAATTATTTTCAGTTTGAGACACTAGGAGAGTCAAGCTGGGTGCCATTTTAGAGTATTGGGATGCAACCACTGAGTGGCAGTGATGGATTTGACTTTTCTCTATGAAAAGCATTTAGGATCACTGGGGATAAGTAAGATAATGTATGTATAGGATGTGCTAGTCTACTAATGTCTACACACTGCATTCTTTCAAAGGTAGCTCTGCAGACCGTCCAGTCATGTCTCCTAACAGAACACGAGAATATGAAGGATGTAAACACAGGTGTGGATTTAACAGAGCAGAGAAATGGGTTATAAACAAGTAAAGATAGTTAAACATACAGAAGCTACAGTATATCTTTCTCTCAAGTACACACATAAACAAATACACACATTTTTACGAGGTCGCACATACATTCTGACAGGTGCAGCCTCAGTAGGTGTGTGTGTGTATGTGGTGTGTGTGTGTGTGTGTGTGTGTGTGTGTGTGTGTGTGTGTGTGTGTGTGCGCGCGTGCGCGTGTGTGTGTGTGATTGATGTGCTGAAGCCCCAGAGAGCTGCGTGGTTGCTCTGAGTGGTTGACGGATGTCTCTTCCACTGAGTGACAGAGAAAGTGCCTGAGCTTCTCGACTCAAGTTTCTCCCTCCAGCTAATATACAATACATGTTTGAGACTACTTTGGCTTGGTTGTGATACGTTATGTATTACTATTGACATTTAAAGTTATTTGAACGTGGAAATTGCATGTAGAATGACACATAAACATGGTACAATTTTGGAAAGCAGGAGTTTGGGCTGTAATTTGAACAGTCTCTTCAAACTGTCTTTTTCAACTGACATGCTACTTTCCTCAATCAGACCCTTTTTTTGCAGTGCCTGGTCACTGATCCTCTTATTTCCAAAGATATTGTGAAATACCTGATGCAATAGACAACGTGTCCTTACACTCCCAAACCATCTGGACTATATTTAATCGTTGAGCAGGTAATACAGGGAAGTATCTTTTTACAAGATGCTCCATTAGTTTATGAGCCGTGCTGTGTGCCACATCGCCCTTCAGTTGACCTGTCGTCTGCATCACACCTTTCCCCAACATTGACAAGAAGTATCAAATAAATGCTCAATTTGACTTTTATAAGACCTAATAAGAAGAATTTATTAGTTTTTTCCAACCATCTCTGAATCTCTGATTATTATATACTTCTTTACAATAAGTGTCATACATGTTTGCAAACAAATAATGTGTTAGATGATGAATACTGTGCAATAGTGGAGAGGGAGAGGTCAATGCTAAATAGTGATCTATCGCCAGACATCAGAGAACTGCCAAGCTTATATTTGTTCACATGAGCTATCAGTTCAGCACGCCAACTTTAGCAGAGGGCTGGTGGTCAATGTACTACAGTCGTTGAGTGATTGAATAGAGGCATGATTTAAGCTCATCAACCCCCTGCTCTTTCACTGCACTGCTGGACGCTGCTTTCTGGGACACATGCTCACACATGCAAACGTAGAAGCACACACACACACACACACACACACACACACACACACACACACACACACACACACACACACACACACACACACACACACACACACACACACACACACACACACACACACACACACACACACACACACACACACACACACACACACACACACACACACACACACACACACACACACACACACAAACACCACATGACCTTTGATGACAACAACCTGGCTTGTATGTCTTTCTCTTCCCTTATTGACATGTTTAGCCATTTATGCATGGCAAGAAGGGAAACGGTTTGTGTACTGTGTCTTGCACACAATATTGGTTTATTTGTTCAGATGTGGACCCACGTCCGTGATGCGGGATGTAGTTCCTGTGCAAACAGAAGATTCACAATATGTTGGTGGCACATTGGTTCGTAACGTCTTCAAACCTAGACAATATCCTACTCTGTGTCACCCTGGCCCTTTTGAACAGAAAATCCTACATTCTGCCCCTGAAAAGACCAGGAACATTTCTCAGACACGCAACAAGGCGACGAGTGTTGTTACGAGGCAACGCTGAGCAGAGAACAGAAGGCTAGCACAGGTGTTTAGACATGCATGGGGTGAAGTGTGCCTGTCACCAACATCTCTCCAGTGTGTTAGTGTGACCAAGGTGAGGACGGTGCCAAGGTACCCAGCCTTTGTGCCATATGGCCAGAGACGGGTGTCACCTGTGGGAAGAGTTTCCTGCTTCTGCTCCAAACACCCGTCCTACCGCATTGGTGGAGTTGAGGTGGAGATATAGGGGAGACCGGGGTTGGTTGTCACACTTTTTACACTGGTGTGTATTTCTCAGCACCAGTATACCTTACAAAACTTTTCAACATCAGGAGAAAGACCAAGGTCTTGGGTTGAAATGGATAAACTTTTATCCACACATCTTATTCCAACATGAAGTTATAAGCCATCAAACACACTTTGTCCAATAATGACAACCAGCCCCATCGATGGGTTAGATGTCACACGGTATGGGCTTGGTTGTCACAATGTTTGCTAGTAAGCGTACTCCCTTTGTAACAGGTAATGAAGCTACATAGACCACAGTCTTAGACATAGCCTTTCTTTGATCAAACGATATTCCTGACAGAATTCAGCATTTTATGCCTTGAGAATAACATATTACATTTTGAGTACATTTGTGTGTATGTTTGCACACTCATGTATTTGTATTTATTAGTATCCCCTTTAGCTGTTGCCAAGGCAGCCACTTCTCTCCCTGGGTCCGTGTATGTGGGTGTGTGACAGAAAACATATGTGTGTGAGAGAGAGGCAACGAAGGGAGCTCTTTATAATAATGTTTACATACAGCTTTACTCATCTCATATGTATATATTGTATTCTAGTCTACTGTATTTTAGTCAATGCCACTCCGACATTGCTTGTCCTAATATTTATATATTTCTTTATTCCCTTATTTTACTTTTAGATTTGTGTGTATTGTTGTGAATTGTTAGACACTGCTGCACTGTTGGAGCTAGGAGGAACACAAGCATTTCGCTACACCCACAATGACATCTGCTAAACATGTGTATGTGACCAATACAATTTGATTTGATTTGATTTGTGGCACAAGCACAAAAGAGCTTGGGATTTATTGTATACTGACAGTTGCAATGTCCACAACAATACAGTATGTTACAATGGGTTAGATTGTTTGCCTGGCTACCCATCCACATGGCTCTGGCCATGTTTCTTCTAGAATGCGAACACATTCTGACCGTTCTGATTTGTCTCAGAAACCGATGGGTTGGGCCAGAGCCGGCATACATGATGACGTAATCAACTTAGATACTCTGGTTAGATTTGTTATAGATGATCCAATAACTGATGAATTTGCTCTGTACAATGAAGTCACATACACAAGTGACTTGTAGTCCGGCAGACTCAGACTTAATGTCTGTGGCGATTGATAGAGCAGAGGATTTAAATTCAGGGTGAGTCGTCCAACCAACCCCATATTCCATGTGACAACCATCCTCTACCACCACCCAAAGCTAATTCATATGCTTCAGTAGCTACTACATGGCTTGACCTATGAACTCAGAAATAGGTTTGAAATATAACTCTCCCTTTCCTATTTTCAACAAACATAATTGTTTATGGATACTCCCATAATTCAAACATTTACAAAGAAAATACCAAAATATATATTTTTTACTTTCACCTATAAAAATCAGATCAATCCCAGTCACATCAATGTTTTGTCATGCTGACATGAACTGACCAGGTGGATACAGTTTTTCAAACAATTCACATTTTAACCTTAAAAATATTACACAGCACCATTTAGATTGGGACTAATTAGCACTGTGACAACCCATCCGTGAGACAACCAACCTTGTTCTCCCCTACTTAGATTAATCTCCACCTTAAAAAGGGTAGAAGATCCTCTTCCTTGATATACGTTACAGACCATGAAGGTATACGTTATAGCTTAATAAGCATTTCACGTTAGTCATAGCAAGGTTTTCACTGCTACATAAATCTTTTTATATCTTTTTCATATGTGAACTCTTCCTTTGTGTAGAGACCAGCCTGGTCAAATGAATTTGTGTTGCTCTCAACACTTCAGTCATTGAGCCACAGGAAAAATCTCAGAGGACCTGCTTTCACTTGACTCCCAGCTAGATTATCTTTTGTGATTTTACTAAAGAATGAATATTGGAAATGGAATTTGCACACAGCAATGAGATGGGCTATGCTCACAAATAGATGCTTGATATTCAGCTGGTTTGTTTGCCACATGTCTGTGCTCTTGGGTTTTCTTTTTATTTCTTATCGAGGGTGAAGTATGGTAACTTGTATTGCTATGTCGTTGGAAATGGAGGTGGTTTCAGTGTTGGGTATTGAGGGTAAATAAATGTTATATTGATTCTAGCAGAATCTTTGACAATACAGTACAATGTGTATTGGTACATGTATTATACGTGATGTATTTGTACTATGTTCTCCTCATGTTTTTTTTTTCTTTGTTCTTTGCTCTTGAGCTAGAGATGAGGGATAACAAAGAGTTTGACATTCTGAGAAGGTATCCTATCCCTGTCTTATAGCTAACTTCCACATGCTGTACTGTAGCAGAGCAGGTCTCCATCTTGGCTCAAAGGACCCCCAGTCGCTGGCACTTTCATTCAGATTCAATGGGCTGGCATGTCGCCTCAGCTAGAAAGGTATCAGCTGCCAAGCTCTTGGCGGAAGAACAAGAGAGACATCCCTTTGTTTCCTTTCCTGCGTGATCTTGTTTACCGTGTTATAAATAAACCTGCCAGAGACATCGCTACCCTAGTGCGATGGATGCTATTGCAATGGATGCGATGTCTGAGTGCAATCATCCAAAACAATATGAAATCATACATCAGAATCAGAGTTCTTTATTGTGTGTTTTGGTGTGTTTCCTTGATGTTGTGAATGCGCTCAGGGGGTGAACATCGCCATTTAGCCTTCAGCATTTCTTTCAAATCTATGATGATAAAAACTGTCTAAAGGAGTAGAATCCCCATTAAAGCCACAGCCTGCTGAGAAGGGAGCTTACATCCTGTCTTGGGGATGAGGCCCACACCATCCCAGCTTTTCCAGTCCGACGGGTCTGAGAGGTGGGTCTCGTACACAACTTGGAAGTAGCGACCTTGAGATCATTAGCCAAACCATCAACCGACAGAGGTGTGTGTGTCCAAGGAGGTTAACCTTACACATTGTTCAGATAGAAATACATTGGGAGGGATATGTCTGTCATGAATAGTGAATCATGCCTGGTCTAGTGATTACATTTCTGTCTGCAACTTTCTGAACCTCGAATATAATAACCCCAGGCAGTGGCCCCTGCAACATGTCTCAGACAGAGCCACAGCCCCATAGAACATGTATGTATCAGTATGTCTCCTGAGGATTATGGTCTAGAGTAAGCATTGACATAACCAGCTGCTGGACAGAGATATCGGAGCCTTTCTAGCAGTGATACATGTGTTAATCTTTCCTTGAGTGAAGTAAAATGAACATTGGTCTCTGCCAAAATACTTAGACTTGTTGAAGGATGTTTTGAGCATTATGATTCTGTCAGAAATGTATTTATTTAATCTGATTAAATGTATGTTTCTAATGGGCCAGAGTGCAATTAGACTACAGTACCAGTGTGAGCCACCATGAAAGCTCCCTCTTTCTGACTATTGGCTATCGCTGGGGTTCCGGGTTCCATCCCCTTACTCTGAACAGGGCTGCAATTCTTTCTAGGATGCATGGGCCATTGTGAAGAGACTTCCAAGAGACTTTCACACACATAGTGAAGAGACTTCCACACACATAGTGAAGAGACTTCCACAAACATAGTGAAGAGACTTCCACACACATAGTGAAGAGACTTCCACACACATAGTGAAGAGACTTCCACACACATAGTGAAGAGACTTCCACACACATAGTGAAGAGACTTCCACAAACATAGTGAAGAGACTTCCACACACATAGTGAAGAGACTTCCACACACATAGTGAAGAGACTTCCACACACATAGGGAGTAGACTTCCACACACATAGGGAGTAGACTTCCACACAGATAGGGAGTAGACTTCCACACAGATAGGGAGTAGACTTCCACACAGATAGGGAGTAGACTTCCACACACATAGGGAGTATACTTCCACACAGATAGGGAGTAGACTTCCACACAGATAGGGAGTAGACTTCCACACAGATAGGGAGTAGACTTCCACACAGATAGGGAGTAGACTTCCACACAGATAGGGAGTAGACTTCCACACACATAGGGAGTAGACTTCCACACAGATAGGGAGTAGACTTCCACACACATAGGGAGTAGACTTCCACACACAGATAGGGAGTAGACTTCCACACAGATAGGGAGTAGACTTCCACACAGATAGGGAGTAGACTTCCACACAGATAGGGAGTAGACTTCCACACAGATAGGGAGTAGACTTCCACACACATAGGGAGTAGACTTCCACACAGATAGGGAGTAGACTTCCACACACATAGGGAGTAGACTTCCACACACAGATAGGGAGTAGACTTCCACACAGATAGGGAAGAGACTTCCACACACATAGGGAGTAGACTTCCACACACATAGGGAGTAGACTTCCACACAGATAGGGAGTAGACTTCCACACACATAGGGAGTAGACTTCCACACAGATAGGGAGTAGACTTCCACACAGATAGGGAGTAGACTTCCACACAGATAGGGAGTAGACTTCCACACAGATAGGGAAGAGACTTCCACACACATAGGGAGTAGACTTCCACACACATAGGGAGTAGACTTCCACACAGATAGGGAGTAGACTTCCACACACATAGGGAGTAGACTTCCACACAGATAGTGAAGAGACTTCCACACACATAGGGAGTAGACTTCCACACACATAGTGAAGAGACTTCCACACACATAGTGAAGAGACTTCCACACACATAGGGAAGAGACTTCCACACACATAGTGAAGAGACTTCCACACACATAGTGAAGAGACTTCCACACAGCCCCCATGAGAGGAAGAGATTAAACAGATGAGTCCAACAAGAGAGCACCCCTCTCTGCCACCTTTCCGTCTGCCCATGATAAATGACTCGTCCCTCACCGGCAGGTACCACAGCACGATACGGGGAGATTGGTCATTCTCCAGACAGGTCAGGGTTATAGAATACAGATGGTGTGGCCTTTGTTACCGCTCTTGTGCTCTGTAATGCATCATTTTATGAGGCCACCCCAGCTGTGTCCACTCAGGTGATGTCATCTCAAATGGACGACTCCGGTGCACTGGAGCAGATGTCCCCAGCGCCATACGGCTGGAGCCATACTCTCTGCCTTACCAACTGATCGCTGGTCAGCTCTCCCAACAGCAGTTCTAGTCTTTGCCATTTAGAGCAAGGCAATGAAACTGGTATTGAACGGGGGTCACAGGTACACTCCCTGGGGAGAGAAAATGTACATTACTGTCTGACTGAGATAAATGCAACATTGGGGAAAGATAATAGATTGTTTAATTAACAAAGGGGCAGACAAGATTTATTGTCTAATTTTTGCGTCTGGCTGTGCCAATGAGGATTCAAACATGCACAAAGAGAATAGACAGCCCATGCACGACTTCAGGTTTAACGAGTTGTGTGCTTTCCTCCATTAAGTTTCATTGCCTTGCCCGTTATACAACTAGTTAGAACTCTGTGTGTCAAGCTCTCAAACATCTCCAAGTTTATATGAGTGTCTACGCTGGTATGCTCATGTGCAAGTGTGCGATCAGTGTGTGCTCACATTGATGTGGGTGTGTGCGTGTGTGTGTGGAATCTCACCCCACCTGGAGCCCACTGTCTGGAGCCAGCGAAATGGATCATAATTAATTACCTCCTCCTCTTCATTTTAATTGTCTCCATGATATCCGAGGGAGGCCGCGTAGCACGCTTTAAATAAAGTGTGCCCTTATGTTCTGACAAGTGAGCACTTCCTCCTTCGACCTGTTGGGACCTCCAGAGGCGTTTAATTATGGGCTGGTAGTGGGCTGAGACCACTGCACTCTTAACACTTAAGGAACTGTGATCTGCTCTGGCTCACCAAGCCTAGTGTAATGATCATACTTATCATCTGTGTTGAATGGAGGGAGAGCCCATAGAGACAGACAGTCACAGTAGTCTTGTGGTGTACTCTGCTGTAAATATTAAATAGGCGCTATGCTGTCTTTGTTTTAATGTTTGTTTTTGTATTTTTCTGTCTCTCTGACATACTGTATACAACCGTGTTTCCATCTTGTCACAAGAGGACCACAATGGAAATAGGTTCCAGACATTGTGTGTTATCCTCCATGATTTTAATCTTGTGCATGTATGGCTTTTTCAAGTTTTATGGGTGCTTGATTTTAAAATGGTTGAATCAATAAATGAAAATAAAATAAAGAGCTGTAAATGCCAAAGTTATCTATTGGCCATGACTGCTATGGGTAGAATGAAGATGCCAGAGCTACACAGTGTAGCTTATTTCAGAGCAGGGTTATTTTTATTTTTTATTTATTGAATTTTAAAACATACAATCTAACTGTAGTGAAGCCGTTCAACATTCACATTACATTCAGTCATCTAGCAGACACTCATATCCAGAGCGAGCCACAGGAGCAACCAGGGTCAAGCGCCCGGCCCAAGGGCACAAGGACAGATCACCCACCCAGTAGAATCAGAGACCCCAACCAAGTTCCCAACCGGATCCAAGATCCCCCCCACAGTTCCCCTTGAGAGATGCCCCTCAACAGAGCAGGTGGTTTAAATTTCAACCTGTGTTGTCTGCTGGTCTGTACTCTCATTGGGATTAAGTTGTTAGTGTAAATTCCAAAAACACTCAAGCTCAAAAGATGAAAACTGCCATAAAGTTTCTGCCCCAACACTGGTGTTATTTGAAAGTGTAGTTGGGTCGTTCCACAAAATCAGTCAATTTTGGGTAGTGTAACTTGGTGAAAAGTAATACTGTTATCATTATATCAGAAAGAGCACATGTCAATTTTTTTTAAAATATCTATGTTTTCCCATCTCAAGAGAAAAATCTGTAGCCAATGCCTATTAAGTGCCAAATGAAGTAACAGAGTTGATCGTAACAGGGTTGACCATAACAGGGTTGACAATTTCTTCTTAAATCAGCCATAAATCCCCTTATGACAGGGGGAATGGAAGCATGTTGTGTGCAACAGGGAGGGGCAATTGAATGCAAACTTCACCATTTAAAAAGAATTATAGGTCTAATGGAGTCGTTTTGATCTCAATATCGTATAATTTCTGGATTGTTTTAAATTAAAATTGTCGAAAAAAAAACAAATTATTGTTAACCAAGGGCTATTTCTCAAGCAAGAATTTTGCTTAGGACGCTCACAGTGGTCTGAGTGGGGAGGGGAAAACAGAAAATGTGCTGTTATCGGCAGAGAGGTTTGGAACTCTCTTTCTTATTGGTCTATAAGAAAAAAATACAGCCAGGTGATATCACCATGGAAGGCTAAAACTCCATCCCACAAAAACAGGCGGAAATTTCACACAGCCATTACACTAAAAGGGCATTATCATAATTTTCACAATTTCCCAGTATTATTCCAACCTCATAGTGTGGAATTATATATATATATATATATAAAACACAGGGAAATCACATTTGTGACTGCACTGGGATGTTAAGACCTATCAAGCCTGTCTATGGGTAACAGGTTGACATGTTATGAATGACCCGCTCAGTTTTCCACCACAAAACACCAGGAAATAGTAGAACCAGCTCACCTAGGATTTTACTATTAGATGTTCAATGTGTCTTTTGTAAACAAAAAATAGTAATAATAGAAATAGTTTCACCATTATTAAAATGAGGAACATGTTTCTTTTTGTTTGACCTTAAAGCAGCAATCAGCAGTATAAACAATAACAAAGTGTACTCCCTGCCCTTGTTTTAGTAAAAGGCTGAGGGATAGGGCTTGAGAAATGTCATACATTTCAAATTCAAACAGAGCTACGGAAGCAAGGACTGCCCATCCATGATATAAAACATATACTTTTCACAATGTTTTGAGGCTATACAGTGTTTCTATAGCCTCAAGTAAAACAAGCGTATAGTTCTGATGGAATACGACAGTTGAACTTATCTGATGAGGCATTGATAAGTTCTATTCTTCAAGAATCAATGGATACATACCATTCATTTATAAGGGCAAAAATGGATGTAGCTACTGCTGATTGTCCCTTTAAAATGAATCACTAATCACATTAAATAAATCACAATCTCCAGAAATTACTTTGTCAAAGCAACAAAATAACCAGGGCTTTACAATGATGCTGAAAACTTGGGAGAATTATGTGGTTAAGTGGGTTAATATCTTCCTAGAAGTCACAGAGAGTGCACAGACGGACATGCCAAAATGCAGAATTTTGGCACTTTAGCAAGTCTTATTCATACAAAACAATCTGATTTATTACATTTTACATGTGGTCTATATTAAATGGAACTTCATTTAATATAACAGGCTTTTAAAAATGCACTCTAGTGGTAGCATGAGACGGAGTCTACAACCCACACAAGTGGCTCAGGTAGTGCAGCTCATCCAGGATGGCACATCAATGCGAGATGTGGCAAGAAGTTTTGCTGTGTCTGTCAGCGTAGTGTCCAGAGCATGGAGGCGCTACCAGGAGACAGGCCAGTACATCAGGAGACGTGGAGGAGACCGTAGGAGGGCAACAACCCAGCAGCAGGACCGCTACCTCCGCCTTTGTGCAAGGAGGAGCAGGAGGAGCACTGCCAGAGCCCTGCAAAATGACCTCCAGCAGGCCACAAATGTGCATGTGTCTGCTCAAACGGTCAGAAACAGACTCCATGAGGGTGGTGGGGGTTGTGCTTACAGCCCAACACCGTGCAGGACGTTTGGCATTTGCCAGAGAACACCAAGATTGGCAAACTCGCCACTGGCGCCCTGTGCTCTTCACAGATGAAAGCAGGTTCACACTGAGCACATGTGACAGACGTGACAGTCTGGAGACGCCGTGGAGAACGTTCTGCTGCCTGCAACATCCTCCAGCATGACCGGTTTGGCGGTGGGTCAGTCATGGTGTGGGCTGGCATTTCTTTGGGGGGCCGCACAGCCCTCCATGTGCTCGCCAGAGGTAGCCTGACTGCCATTAGGTACCGAGATGAGATCCTCAGACCCCTTGTGAGACCATATGCTGGTGTGGTTGGCCCTGGGGTCCAGGGGCCCTGGGGTCCAAGACAATGCTAGACCTCATGTGGCTGGAGTGTGTCAGCAGTTCCTGCAAGAGGAAGGCATTGATGCTATGGACTGGCCCGCCCGTTCCCCAGACCTGAATCCAATTGAGCACATCTGTGACATCATGTCTCGCTCCATCCACCAACTCCAAGTTGCACCACATACTGTCCAGGAGTTGGCGGATGCTTTAGTCCAGTTTTGGGAGGAGATCCCTCAGGAGACCATCTGCCACCTCATCAGGAGCATGCCCAGGCGTTGTAGAGAGGTCATACAGGCACGTGGAGGCCACACACACTACTGAGCCTCATTTTGACTTGTTTTAAGGACATTACATCAACGTTGGATCAGCCTGTAGTGTGGTTTTCCACTTTAACCTGTTGTGACGAGCAATCCCGTATCCGGAAGTGTAATTATAGCCTCAAGCTCATTACCATAATGCAACGTTAACTATTCATGAAAATCGCAAATGAAATGAAATAAATATATTGGCTCACAAGCTTAGCCTTCTGTTAACAACACTGTCATCTCAGATTTTCAAAAAATTCTTTTCAACCATAGCTACACAAGCATTTGTGTAAGAATATTGATAGCTAGCATAGCATTAAGCCTAGCATTCAGCAGGCAACATTTTCACAAAAACAAGAAAAGCATTCAAATAAAACAATTTACCTTTGAAGAACTTCGGATGTTTTCAATGAGGAGACTCTCAGTTAGCAAATAGCAAATGTTCAGTTTTTCCAAAAAGATTATTTGTGTAGGAGAAATCGCTCCGTTTTTTTCATCACCTTTGGCTAAGAAAAAAACCAGAAAATTCAGTCATTACAACGCCAACTTTTTTCCAAATTAACTCCATAATATCGACAGAAACATGGCAAACGTTGTTTAGAATCAATCCTCAATGTGTTTTTCACATACCTATTTGATGATAAATCACTCGTGGCATTTTTGTTTCTCCTCTGTTCAAAATGGAAAAATGCACGCACCTGGAGATTACGCAATAGTTTCGACGGAGGACACCGAGCGGACACCTGGTAAATGTAATCTCTTATGGTCAATTTTCCAATGATATGCCTACAAATACATCACAATGCTGCAAACACCTTGGGGAAACGACAGAAAGTGTAGGCTCATTCCTTGCGCATTCACAGCCATATAAGGAGACATTGGAACACAGCGCATTCGAAATCTGGCTCACTTCCTGTATGAAATGTCATCTTAGTTTCGCCTGTAGCATTAGTTCTGTGGCACTCACAGACAATATCTTTCCAGTTTTGGAAACGTCAGAGTGTTTTCTTTCCAAAGCTGTCAATTATATGCATAGTCGAGCATCTTTTCGTGACAAAATATCTTGTTTAAAACGGGAACGTTTTTCATCCAAAAATGAAATACTGCCCCCAGAGGTTCAAGAGGTGAATTTTGAGTGTGACTCCAAATCCAGACCTCCATGGGTTGATAAATTTGATTTCCACTGATCATTTTTGTGTGATTTTGTTGTCAGCACATTCAACTATGTAAAGAGAAAAGTATTTAATAAGAATATTTCATTCATTCAGATCAAGGACGTGTTATTTTAGTGTTCCATTCATTTGTTTGAGCAGTGTACTACTTTGATATCATACAAGCTCAACACCCATGAGTCCAAAATAGCACTTCACATTTTCATATCATTAAACTCATGTCATATACAGTGTCAACATTTATGATCATTATATTTAATGTATAGCTAGCTACAAGATGACATGACGTCATACGCTGGGTTATTCTGAACAGAATGAGCCTGTTTGTCTACTGTGAATAAAATTTGCCATAGCCTACGCACCTGAAGATTCTCTTTGAGTGATAAAAGTGCATTAAAGTTACTTAGGAAATGTGCCCCATTTGGAGACATTTTCCAGGAATATTCTTATCATGTTACTGAATGTATTTCTGATTTTGTCATAAAAAAAAAAAAAGTACATTAAATGTAAAATGCACATGATATCAACAGTGTAATGTTCGGAATCAGTTTTGTGTCATGTGAACTGTTGTGACCTCACACTTTAGTCTCATACTTTTCCCATAAGCTCCAAACCCTTTCAATTGCTACCATGGTTATGCATATGCTTTTCACATTTCTTTTGTAAGAAACATTTAAACGTAGCCCTATCAATATATAGGCCAATTCACATGAGTGTAAAGGGTTCAAATATAGAAAGGACGCCTAAGTGACTAATTTCTTAGAACGACCCAGTTCACTTAATTTCATTGGCCGTCAATCGGCCTTCAGGTAAAAGTTGAAAATAGATATAAAGTATGAAGCGCTGATATGGCACCATCCGCATAGTAAGATGAAAAATGAACTCTTCAAGACTATAATGATGCCTGGTTTATTAATTATCTCTTGGTATTTGGCTGCAAGACATTAGTGTCTCTTTGGCCCTTAGTGAGTGTTACTGCAGTATGTTATGTATGGTATTGATGGTAATAGTTTTGATCTGCAGGCACATTTTCATTAAGATGACTGGAGAGGATAAAAATGATGAGTTATGGCATTAATGATGAGGAGAGTTCCTCAAAGCAGCCATTGGACTCAACATCTTTTAAGTCTTCTAGAAAAAAACATTCTCAAGGGCATGGAACCTTCTTCAATGAAACATTTGTCAGTCATAGTGAAGTTTTGTACACCTCATCATTGACAAGTTTACCTTACTGGGTACAGTAAAACATTTAGTTTGAAAGCTCACATTTTAGAGGGCCAGAAAAGTGAGAAACAACTCTAATGCTGCGGCAAATCATGACTTAATCACTTACAAATGTAACAAAATGTGTTTGCCTCAGGTGTGGACCGTTTCCGGGTCTTAATATATCAGTTATGAAGATGCCACTCAAATCAGTTGTGTTGCAATACAGGCAGGTCTGTCTTAATTGAGCGCAGGTGGGAAGATGGTGTCTGCAGTGGGATTCCTGATTTCCACTGAGTATCTGTGCTCACTCCAAGGTTGCTTCATTTACACTCAGATCAGTTTCCCCGGTTCTTACCGCACAAGCCAGACAATTGAGAAGACAGAGCTGATTATGGGAGGATATTTGAGTTGAAGTATGAGTACTGGAAATCATAATAAGCACGATAGGCAACATGTTAACTTTTTTTAACAATATGGAAATTCACAAATAGCTAGACACTCACAAACACACCTGTCTCATGAAGGAGTAGTACATCACCAAGATTCTCCAACACAGAAATGTAAAAAAAAACATGAAAACATGGTGTTTCCAGACAACAAAATCTTGACAACTCTCTACACCCCATCTCGATAGCAAGGGTAAAAATAGGATGGTGCTGGAGACTGAATTCCAAGTTTATTTTTAGCAAGGGCAGAGGAGGCTCAAGGCACTGGGCCTTTTCACAGGAGGATTAGCCATGTTCTGTTCAGGGAAAAATATGGATAAGGCAGGTTATAATTGAGATTTCTAAAATACCAAATCCCAGACGGTCCGGGGGCAAGCTTTTTTGTTAGGGTTGCTATTTCTGCTTCGGAACTCGGCGACAGGGCCAGCGGGGGGTTCTACGTGAGAGGAGCTGGAGACAGGTCTGGTGGAAGAGAACGAGAGTGAGAGAGAGCGTAAGAGAGAGGGGGGGGGGGGAGTAAGGGAGGGAGAGAGAATCTAGCTCTGGGAAATAAAAGCAGACTGCTTCTCCTCCTTTACCATCACTAATGAAGTTCTTCGGCACTGAAAGTCATCGTCTGTAATCCCCAGGACTCTCTACCTCGGGGACCCAAGCTACCCCCCTCCCTTTGTTGGAGGTGATCTGTGCTTCTCTCCGTCCTTTTCCTGCACAGGGAGTTCAGCCAAACCAAACTAGTCCCGAATTCATTTGACAGGCACCACCAATCATATGCGCGCCCCTCTCAGTAAGTGACCCCCCGCCTTTGCTTGGACCTTGCCCATCTGTCTTTTTTAATGAACCCTGCATTGTAACATTGTCCCTTACTCCTTCCAAGGGATTTGCGAGAAAGCATAAACTTTCTTGCCGATCGCATTCTCTCGTAATGAAATATTCATGGCTAAAACACTGGATTATTTACTCAACAGAGACTTTTGTTTACCCATAAAGTGGGTTTCCTTTCACTTTGCCACTGTCTGAATGCATATCAGGCCACCCGCTTCAGAGTCCCTGTCACTGATCTTATTACCATCCTCATGATATAGGTTGGCTAACAACATGAAGTATTTGAACACCTTGCTCTTAACCTCTTCTCTCTCTCTCTCTCTCTCTCTCTCTCTCTCTCTCTCTCTCTCGCTCTCTCGCTCTCGATCTCTCTCTCGATCTCTCTCTCTCTCTCTCTGTGTCCTGTCTCTCTCCTGTCTCTCTCTTTCTGTCTCTATCTCTCTCTCGTACACATTCTACTTATATAATCATTATTTTCGGGCCTCTGCTCAGTGGTTCTTTGCCTATCTAGATTCCTCTTGTCCCTCCGAAAACTCCCATCCTGTAATCAGACACTTGTCCTTATTTTTCCATCTCGTACCACTCATAGCTTTACAGCCAGTTAGACAACACAGTGATCATCAAACAGGCACAACACAGTGATAGAAAAACAACATGGTGTAGTTATCCCACATCTCCTCCAGTTTTATCAGCTCAAAAATAGGCTTTTGTTGGGAAAGAGAGAAAACCTCCTAGTCTGTGATGGGTACTGCTGCTATCGGTAGTGATTGATACATAGCCATTTTGCATGTAATCATTTAGAAGACGCTCTTATCCAGAGCGACTTACAGTTAGTGTATTCCTCTTAAGGTAGCTAGGTGAGACAACCACATGTCACAGTCAGTACATTTTTACTCAATAAAGAGATTATCAGCAAAGTCAGTGCTGGTAGGAAAATACAAGTTTAATTTAGCTATTTGATTACGAATTTTAAGACATCTTAAAGGTTTAAAAAAATATATATATACATATTTGGATGATACATTGAATTTGGCATTACTGCTATTAGCCAATAGAAATGCATTGAATAACAGATTCCCTACATGGAACGAGAAAATCAAATTTGTTCTGAAGTGTCTGTCCTATATCTGAGAGATATGAAAGATCAGAAAACAATTTTCATATTTTTTTACATGTATTTATCCCTTTATTTTAGGCTCTAAACTATCTCCATATATACTTCCATTCATTTTTATAAACCGGAAGCTTGTGTGCGTCCTAGAGCAAAATGCAAAACGCCATTGTGTTTGTGCGAATCTCACTTTTCAAAAGAGTGGTCAAAATACATTTACAGTGGTCACCAAACCATTTAGAGTGGTCACCAAACCTTTTAGAGTGGTCACCAAACTGTTTAGAGTGGTCACCAAAACGTTATTGTGAGAAGACCAATTTCTGGGACGCAGGCCATGCAAAAAAAACAGATATCTTTAGTTTAAACAGACAGATTTTTATGGGGATTTTATTTTATTATGTTCTGCTGAAACTGTAGGCTAAGGATAAAGATATTCTTTGAAGGGGTAGGGTTTCACACGTTCTCTATCCTAGGTGGTTTCATGTATATTGATGGGGGGTTGATCTTGTAAAATTAAACAACTTCTTTACACAGCCTTGGTGGCAATACAGTAAGACACTATTGTGTGCCCAAATGTAAAAGCCTTGGTTCCTTGTTGATGGATTATTATTGTAAATAAAAATGGTGTTCCTCCTTGAACTATTGTTGCCTTGGCAAGCTCTCCTCACTAATGGCAATCGATACTGCTGTGTCTCAGCTGTCCAAGGTAGCTTCCGCTCCTCATCTCTGCTCACTACATCTCCCTTCATCTTCATCTGTTTTGAAAATGAAAGATGTCAAGGGGAAAGAGCGTCAATTGCTTATTGTCACCAAATACCTTAAAAAAGCACTATTCCCTTAATTAGACAGCTTTTGGATGGTTTTGCAGCAAGATCTACTCTCCTGTGAGCAGTAATCAGTGCAACATATTCATACTGTTGCCAAAATATGTATTGTTTGTGGCAATATTATTTTGAATTTCTGCAGCATGTACTATTTCGTTTGAAATACTTTTGGAAACTATACTGAATAAAAATATGAACATAACACATAAAGTGTTGGTCCCATATTTCATGAGCTGAAATAAAAGATCCCAGAAATGTTCTATAGGCACAAATATATTATTTCTCTCAAAGTTTGTGCACAAATTTGTTTACATCACTGTTAGCGAGCATTTCTCCTTTACCAAGATAATCCATCCACCTAACAGGTGTGGCATTTTAAGAAGCTGATTAAACAGCATTATCATTACATACCTTGTGCTAGGGACAATAATAGGCCACTCTAAAATGTGGCAGTTTTGTCACACATCTCAATGGCACAGATGTCCCAAGTTTTTAGGTAGCATGCAATTGGCATGCTGACTGCAGAAATGTCCACCAGAGCTGTTGCCAGATAATTTAATGTTCATTTCTCTACCATAAGCAGCCTCCAATGTGTTTTTTTTTGGCAGTATGTCCAACCGGCCTCACTTGTTCTCATTCTGGCCACACCAGACTGGTTTTCTTATTTTGTGACCAACGGATGCATATCTGTTTTCCCAGTCATTTGAAATCCATAGATTCGGGCCTAATGGATTTATTTCAAAGATTTCTTTATAAGAACTGTAACTCAGTCAAATATTTTAAATTGTTGCATTTATATTTTTGTTCAGTGTAGATGAAACATGGCACCCGCAGCAACGGTTCTTAAACTACAAAACTCTGTTGTTTTTGGGTAAGGAGCCCTGGTTTCCGTGTCTTCATCAGAGGCTGCTTGTTTTTAATACCTGATCAATCGCAGGCCGTCCTGCTGACTTCACACAAGCTGCAGAACATCGCCCCAGGCAAGCCCAATCAAACGCTGCCCTAAGCACTAATCATTTTTGTTTGTCAGTTCCCCTGTTGAAAACACAGATTTCATTTACTACCCTAAAAATTGATTTCTCCAAGCCTCTTTTTTGGTCTCCAGATAAGGAGAAGAAATGATCATCTGTTTACAGTAGTTCAGTCCATTAGCTTGAGGAGTCTGTGAAAGATTAGCTAGTATCAAGGGGATAACTCAGTGTTTGGAAGGATGGGTCTGGGGAAGACTCGGCTGGCACTGTCTACTCCTTATTCCTTAGCCGTCTGGGTTACTTATTTTCTTTTTAAGACATTGGAGGTAATTCTCTGGAATTGTGGTTGCTGCTCAATCAACACAGACAGTTACAGGTCAATAAAAACCTGACAAAGTACAGAATTGGCCTCCACAATTCCTCTAACGTAAGTTCTCAATTAACCTTGAGTGAAGGAAGTTTTATACGTTTTCATTATCTAAAGTGACGCTATACCGTATGTAATGCTTTGAAAAAGTAACTGGATTCAGTTGACTGATTTAGTTGGCTGCTGTATTCTAACCTCTTGCCATCTATTTATAAAACTTTGTCACTTGTCATCTAGGCATTTGAAATATTACACTTATTTTGGACAATGTTTGTTCACCGTACTGGCTGTTTAACCCGAAGAGGTGTCATCATAGGACTTTTGAAACACTGACACTGCTTAGTTCAAATCTTTATCTTAGCCCAAATATGCTTAGAGACCTGGCAGTTTTTGTTGACTGTGGTTAAAAGGTTTCTGGAACCGTGTATTTACTTGCAGAGTGTAGCTAAACCCCTGAGACTGTCCTGTGTTCTCTTTAATGAAGGCCACTGAGACTGCATTGTGGGCCACATTTCATTATTCTGAAGGACAAACGGGTGCAGGCGATTAAACAATGTTTCCTGTGTAGTTAATATTGATGGTGAGACTATTTGACAAATGGCCTTACTCCCTGTGAACAGCAGGGAAAGAAAATTGATGAAAAGCTGTGCCTTGTTCAGGATTTTAAACATTACTTAAACCTGTGCAAGTGGCACCGCCTTTCTTTCTTTCATCTGAGGTGTAGTGGATTGGGCTCAGGTAAGGAAAAATAGAAATTATGCTTATGCTCAATATGCCAAAACTTTGAGTGGAATTGCTCAAAAAATGTATTTTCGGTTGACTAGTATGATGAAAAGAGTTCAAATGTTACTTTGAAATTGTACTTTGTGAAAGTAAGAGAGCCTTAATGTTGTTGGTTTTGTCTGTTGTTGAATATTTAAAGGATTTGTTTTGAGCAGAGCCTGCAATGGAGCAGAATTTTCTTTCAAAACTGGTTGAATGGCTATTTTTACCCTGTAAAAACTCACCACAGGTAAGATAAACTACACAGTAAACTAGAATCACATGCCTCCAAACAAGTTAAATTGAACAATGAATAATTTAATCCAGGCCATTTCTGTTTAACTTTGAAATTAAAAATCTCAATTTCAGTTTTTGTTAGTTCTTTATTTTTGATCCTGTGCAGTTGTAAATTAAACAAATACACGTGTAAACACTAAAAGTCTTGTCAATCTCAATTTATTAGAGAAGAAATCGTGAATTGTGCATGGGTGCCAATATATTAGAGAACAACTGTATAACGTCCCTGGTGATAAACATGGGAATGTGACCAACCTTCAGGTAATTACAATATCTTATGTTTTATTTTTTAAACAACAGATTTTCAGCTGCATCTGATAATAACTTCAGAGACAATACCTGGGAGGATAATGTCTTTGTGGGTTTGATTAACATGTCACTCATACCTGAAAACATTTAGCTAGCTAGGTTGTTTTTGTAACGTTCCCTCAGATGCACAGTCCTGATTAGACTACCAACAGAATGAGTGGCTTTAATCAGTAAGTGTGTCCTTCAGAAAAGTCCTTCATTTCTAAATGCTCCTGATGAAACACAGCAATAGCCACATAACCCTTTCACACCACAACTACAATTTATACTGGAATAATCATTGTGTGCACTGGGTATGAGGCATCAGTTAGGCAAATGACTGATGATAATGACTTATGATAATGACTGATGATAATGCGCTGCAGTGGCCACTTTCTTGCTCCTTCACCCTCAGTATACTCCAACTGGTCATTGATTTCCATTACCTGGTTCAGTGTCTCATTTCTCGCCTTTGACAGATTAGTGGAGTGGAACATTCTGCTGGTGAATTCCTAGGAGGAGATGGAGAAGGGGAAGGGGGTTAATTGAAAGGCAGTTCACATCAGAAAGCACTCCTAGCGCTTCTCCAATACAGGCTAAGTGGGACATTGATGATGAGGAAAGGAACATTTGAGACGAGAGTAATGTTTATGTTACAGGCATTGAGCACAGGTGCTGAAAGCTCCCATCTAAGTGACACATTTGATATTTTTCACCCACCCTTTGGGGGAACGATTTTATTAATGGAAGTTACATGTAAATGTAAGAACTTGAAGCATATAACACGCATTACATGTCATTGTACGAGTCGAGCAAAAGGTACGGGAAATCTGAGGCCACTTTTAATTCAGATGAGTTTTTCCTATTAATTCACATGAGTTGACAAGAGCTAGGGTGAAAAAAACTATAGTAGACGTCTGCTTTAATGAAGATGGAAGTGTTTGCCTTGCTTGGAAAGATGAAAAGGAGGAAGGAAGCTGAAGTCAAATGAATGTCCTTGCTAGGCGACAGCAAAAGCAGGCTTAAAATACTGATGAAAATTGATAGTGAAATGGATGATTTATTTCCTCCTAAATTACAAATACCTGGACCCATTAATAAACCTTCATTTACCTTGACCTAAGACTGTAAATACAGAAATTCATGCATACGTTCATGCACTATGTAAAAAAAAACTTAACCAATTGCTTAATCACTGTTATTCTTTGAGTTGGATGGACTTAAGGACAACAAATTGAGCTGATGTGTGAACATTTGCTCACTCAACAAACTTTGCACACTGAGCTGAATGTGAAGAAAAATAATTGAGTCGAATTACAAGTTCATATTTGCCTTTGGAAGGCAACACTGTATGTTGGTTCAGCTATATGCCCAAATGTTGAGCAAACTGACAATTCTATTGCAGCTGGTTGCCTCACAATCGTGCATTTAAAAAACAGTGTTCAAACTAGTCACAAGCCTGCATGAAAAAATATATAATTCTTCTCTGATATACTGTTGGTTTACCTAATAAACTTTGTTGCCAAGGTTGTTCAAGCTCAGACGGAACAGTAATTGGGCCACCTAGCTAACTGAACAAAGACTGACTGTGACAGTAGAATTTGATATTGACAATGTTGTAGTGTGAAGAACTGTAGTTTGGGAAACATGTTTTCTGATGAAGGACTTCCATACGTCATTGCATTACCTTCTAATTCTATTTCAGATGCATTTAGATGGGGAGGCAAACTCCTTATTTCCAGTGAAAAGGTTTGTTCCAACGCTTTTATCTGACAGGAACTTTTTTGGAGGGGTCTGATGGGAAGGTTTTTGGCAAGTATACCTGCCAGGAAATACCAACAAGAAGAGGAAATCATTTTTTGTTGTTAGTTTCTTGTCACTTGTGTTTGTTTGTAACAGCCATTAGATGCATAAATCAATGCTAGACTAGTGGACATACATGAAAGATGCCTCCTAAGTCAGTATAGCATGTTATCATATAGTTACGGTATGCAACTTTGTTCACTGCCATGTCCCCAGCTTCATTGAAACGTTTGGATATTTGACAGCCCAATGCTTTTGTTACATCTGATGACTTTGAATGGCTGCCTTAATGACTGTTTATTTATTTATTTTTGAATGACTGTAGTCCCAATTTTAATTGCCTCTTCTCTGAGCCAGCGACCACACAAACAAACAAACTCAACTGAGTTGAGAGGCAGGCAGATGCACTGGTAGCATCCACAGCCCAATGCCCAGTGACAATACTAGCTCACAGGATTACCTCCAGGGGGTTGCTGTCCCCCAATAATACTCTATGGCCTCAGCACTTTAAGTTTACCATTTGCAGGTTGGCTAGTACCTGTTTCCAGCCATTGGCGTTGGGCCGGGAGTGATTGAGAGAAGAAAAAGGCAGTAACACTTTATTATATCAACCCTTTGTATAAAAAAATATCTGTGATTTTTATCTTACTACAGCATCTCTTTACAAATAAGTGGGGGCAGCACTTTTCACTGGAAATGTACAGATGTTACAGATTGTTGCTCTAATACAATTTGTATCAGTTATTTTGATTTGGTCTCTTTTATTATAAGACTAACTCAATGTTTTTCCCTGTATTTTCTTACATAAGCAGAAATGGTTAACAATTAACCAATTAACATTTCTGTCGTTTGGAGATCCAAGCAAGGATATATTTTAGGACCTAATTTATGCTGGGCAGGTGGTATTTTCACTGGATCACCATAAACCTGGGATTGGAGTAGCCATTGGCATGTGAAGTGTGTGCTCTTTTACGGGGCAATTAGCTATGGGGTTGACAAGTGATGAATCCCTTACCATATCCCCTCTTCACACACACATGCACCTGTAAAGGATGTTACGCTGCTTACTTAGCAAGTACCACTTCCTCCTAATTTGGCTCATACCTGGCTCGAACTCAGGAACTGTGCCTCACAACCACATGTGACCGCCCTCCTCAAGCGTCCTAGCCGATCGCACCACCTCAAACGCTAGCTAATCACACATTCCCATGTGCTACACACCCACCACATGCACACATGCACGCACGGCCGGTTTCAGTCATAAGCAACATAAGCGGTAGCTTAGGGCCCCCGGCTGCTAGGAACTCAGTCTGGGTCTCAACTTATTATTGAGAGTAAGAATAGGAGAATTCACCAGGTTCAATTTCAAAATGTGGTTGTGCATCAGCAGCTTTTCTCTTTTTATGTTAGTCACTGACAGACTAAAATAGCTATGTCAGCTAATATTTTTGAGATTGGTATATTTAGTCTAGGCAGCTAACTAAACTAGTAATAATGCCCAAATACTGACCGGGCACACAGTGCACGTACCAGAAGCCCTTACCTCCAGGGGGCCCACAATTGATTTTGTTAGTCATTCTCACACAGATATTATATTAACATGGCATAAGTCATTACAACATGTGTAGAATTGCAGGAAATTAGCTGTAAAACTGCTAACCTTTGCCTCCAACCCCCTTCGATGTGTAGAACAGATGTGGGTGGGGCCAGGTCTACATAAGGGTGCAAATTTTAAAAAATCACAAAAGCTCTGACGAAGGCTGTGAGGCCGATACGTAAGCTTATTAAATATCGGTGATACTATCAAGAGCAGTGTTTCCTTTTTCCTTCATCCTGTAAAACTGCTAAAATGTTGTCTCGGCCCCATGACAAAAATAATACAATTGCATGCATTTTTTAAATAAAATTGCAAAGCTCTCTCCGCCGCAAAATGTGCAGAATTGCAAGAAATGTACTTTTTTTTTCTCCCCACAGGTGAAGAGGGGGGCCACTAAAAGGTTTGGACATGAGATGTTGGGCCCTCTAATCAAATCTCGCTTAGGGCCCACAAAAGGCTAGAGCCAGCCCTGCATGCAGGCACACACACACACACACACACACACACACACACACACACACACACACACGCACACACACACACACACAGAATCTCCTGCAGAACTCCCCCAGGGGAGGCAGAAAGAGGGGCAGCAGTGCATGGGATTTCTCATTAGGCGAATGTCAGCCATGCAGTAAGCCACTCACACAGCCCAATTACAGAGGTGTAAATGAGACTTTGACTGACAACCAGAGGGGGAGTCCAGGAAATGGGTTGGAATTATCTCTGTGATGAACTGATGAAGTCTATTGTCTGAGGTGCCTGTTGGATCAACACCATCTAATTTGTTTAAAAAAAAATCTCTTATTTTCTTACCTTGGCTGCTAGAGTGGCTTTATCAGAGCGAGTGTCTTTAACAGAGAGCGATAAACACAATGACCGACGCAACACCCCAGAGATGCAAATTAGAGCCATCGAAAAGTTTTCAAAAAATTACACAATAGCGTAAAAAAATTCTGAAAACTTTGTTAGCATACACTTAACAAGTTCCGGGTCTACCTCAATAAATGTTCAATTGAATTATTTTGATGAAGCTTCTACTGTAACGTTGTAATCGTTTTCTATCACTGCAAAAGGCAAAGTCATAAGGGTTAATGAAGGTAATAATGGGTTCAGGGTTGCTTAGAGATTGATGAGTTTCTTGCTACAGTTACGAAAGTTTAAACGAACATCATTAATTTTAAAGACCTTTCATTGTAATAACAATTACACAGAACATACCAAACAAATGCTGAATGTAATTATTTTATAACCTCTTCGAAGTCCTTCACAGTTTTTACTGTGAATCAAAAGTTATTACCGTATTTAATTGTTTTCTTTTTTGTCTCCAAGTTTTCACCATGCCTTGAAGTTGAATATTGCATAATTTAACTTGTTTGTTTCTGTTTTTTTTACAGCTGGAGAACTCCAGAAGAATGGAAGTCTGCAAATCCATTGGACCCTTTCCACTTCAATTATGGTGGATAAATAATATGAATGGATTTTTATGAATGTGTGGAGGAATAAGATGTATTTCATGGAGTTGTGTGAAATGCATCAAATAGAGTGTCAGACATGATTTGAAACGGAATTGGCATATTGTCAACATTACTGACACAAAATAAAAGCCAGCCAGATTGTAAATCCTCAATACCCAATACCTTCAGCACTACTTCAACACACACTACAAAAGGATCAACATAAACCTTTTTTTGAAAATGTACAAATTGCAGTCACTCTGGACCTAAAGGCCAACTAAAGGTTTGTTTCAGAAGTAACACTGTGGTAACAGTACGGTTACATTCACACAATAATACGATTATTGTTAATAGTCAGATTAATATAATAGTTCAGTTTCATCGTTTACATGCTTTTTAAGAAGAACGATTTCCCTAATTATCCTGTTTACAAAGACACATCTGAAATCAGGCTACCTGATGGGATTAATACACGCATCCAAAATAACATTTCTACAACAGTGGCCATGTTATCTTTGAGTTCAGACACATAAAGTGTGTATGTGAAAACTATTTCTAAGATGCATACTTTGTTTTTCCAAACTCACTTCGCTCACAGAAAACAAGGAAGCTTGCTCTGCTTGTGCTAGTACATGCACACATCAAATACACAGCTGGAACTCTGATTAAGACTTTTGCATGTCCTAATCATTTGAACGACTGCTCAAAAAACCAAGTGTTTTAATTGGCATATGCTTAAGAGTAAGGTATTTACTTGACTAATGCCATACTCGGCCTACTGCCATAATCGTATTAATATGGAATTATTAGAGTACATTACTGACAGGTCAAAGCAGCAGTGCCATGGTCCAAACAGACCATATGCTTTAAAACATCCGCACACTGAAAATACCAGCAATTATTTGAGTTTGTAAAACAATGCATTCACAGCGCCAAAGCCTGCAAGGCCACCCTTTCAAGAGGTTTGTAAATCAATACCATTACAGCTTTTTCTTTAATGCTATAGCTATGTCACGAGAAGGATTGGTAGATAAGTGAATGTCGGGCTGGTGTGATCAGACGCACCTGCAGAGCGTTAGCTAATCAGACAGGTAGCTGGGGATTGGATATCATTTCCTTTAAAGCTCTGTGTTTTGTGATGTTTGGGGCTGGGAGTTGAGTAGAGAATGTCTCTCTGTGGGGATCGGGCCCCTATGCATTTGTCCATGTCTGGGGCGGTTGCTGTGATCGCACTGGACCGTTGTCTGCAGGACGAGATGTCTTACTGGCAAATTTGAGTTAGGATGTGCGTGGCTGCGTTGATGATGAACTGGGGCTGTAGAGCTGAGTGGTGACCTGAGAGCAGAGGACCGAGAGTCATTGGTACAATGCACATCTAGGAGCTTTAGCTCTGCCAATTAAAGGACGTGATTCTTCCTCTGTTCCCCTTACACTACTCTTTCTCTCTGCACCCTTTTGCCACGCCACTGAAAGACACTATTTTTTAGCACTGGAGGTGGGGCCATCGCTGATGTCGCCTAGCAGAGTGTGACTGGGCGGGTTCCAGGACAGCTGTGCGGATCTGGATATCACCATACAGAAATGTTTATTTTATTTTATGGGGATATGGCTATTGTCGGTTGGAGTAAAGGGGTTCACACTAAACTGTGACAGCTACTCTAATCAAAATCGAATCAAATTTGACTTGTCACATGCGCTGACTACAACAGGTGCAGACCTTACTGTGAAATGTTTACTTACAAGCCCTTAACCAACAATGCAGTTCAAGAAATAGAGTTAAGAAAAATATTTACTAAATAAACTAAAGTAACAAAAAACAACGAGGCTATATACAGGGGGTCAAACATTTTGGGGGATCAATGTAAATAGTCCGGGTGACCATTTGATTAATTCAGATCTTGTGGCTTGGGGGTAGAAGCTGTTAAGGAGCCTTTTTGATGCTCCGGTGCCACTTGCTATGCGATAGCAGAACAGTTAGTCTTGGGTGACTGGACTCTTTGACAATTTTCTTCGGGCCTTCCTCTGAAACCGCCTAGATCTTCAGTCCTAGATGGCAGGAAGTGTGGCCCCATTGATGTACTGGGCCGTACGTACTACCCTTGCCTTACGGTTGGTGCCGAGCAGTTGCCATACCAGGCGATGGATGATGCAACCGGTCAGGATGCTCTTGATGGTGCCAAATCTTTTCAGTCTCCTGAGGGGGAAAAGGTGTCATATTTATTATGCCATGGCAGCAGCTACTCTTCTTGGGGTCCACACATATTAAAGCACTTACATTACATATAAAACAAAAGAAAACAGTACATAACATTATTAAACCATTACATATCTACAATACAAAATGTTTAATACCACCATACAACAATATCACAACGTATGCATATACATGTGTCTGTACCTTTGTGTGTGTCTCTTCACAGTCCCCGTTGTTCCATAAGGTGTATTTTTACCTGTTTTTTTTTATCTGATTCTAAGGCTTGCATCAGTTACCTAATGTGAAATAGAGTTTCATGTCATGGCTCTATGTTGTACTGTTCGCTCCCATAGTCTGTTCTGGATTTGTGGATGTCTTGTTGGGAATGCATGGGTGTCCGAGCTGTGTGCAAGTATTTTAAACAGACAGCTTGGTACATTCAGCTTGTCAACACCTCTTACAAAAACAAGTAGTGATGAAGTCAATCTCTCTTCCACTTTGAGCCATGAGAGATTGGCATGTATGTCATTAATGTTAGCTCTCCGTGTATTTTTAAGGGCCAGCTGTGCTGCCTTGTTCTGAGCCAACTGCAATTTCCCTAAGTCCCTCTTTGTGGCACCTGACCACACTGCTGAACAGTAGTCTAGGTGGGACAAAACTAGGGCCTGTAGGACTAGCCTTGTTGATAGTGTTGTTAAGAAGGAAAAGTAACACTTTATCATGGACAGACTTCTTTGTTTCTGTTGTATCAATATGTTTTGACCATGACAGTTTACAATCCAGGGTTACTCCAAGCAGTTTAGTCATCTCAACTTGCTTAATTTCCACATTATTCATTACGAGATGTAGTTGAAGTTTAGAGTTTAGTGAATGATTTGTCCCAAATACAATGCTTCTAGTTTTGTAAATATTTAGGACTAACTTATTCCTTGCTACCCATTCCAAAACGAACTGCAGCTCTTTGTTAAGTGTTGCAGTCATTTCAGTTGCTGTAGTCGCTGATGTGTATGTTGTTGAGTCATCCACATACATAGACACATTGGCTTTATCCAAGGCCAGTGGCATGCCGTTAGTAAAGATTGAAAAACGTAAGGGGCCTAAGCATCTACCCTGGGGAATTCCTGATTCTACCTGGATTATGTTTGAGAGGCTTCCATTAAAGAACACCCTCTGTGTTCTGTTAGACGAGTAACTCATCATCCACATTATAGCAGGGGGTGGAAAGCCATTAAACAGCAGACTAGCAGCAGCAAAACAGAAGACTAGATGACTCCAGCAGCAGACTATGATCGATATTGTCAAAATAGAACAAATCTAACAAGACAGACCCAAAATAATTTTATCATCATTTTCTAATTTATGTAAGTGCTGTGCTTGTTGAGTGTCCTTCACTATAAGCGTGCTGAAGGTCTGTTGTCAATTTGTTTACTGTGAAATAGCATTGTATCTGGTCAAACCCAATTTTTTCCAGAAGTTTATTAAGGTTTGGTAACAGTCGGCTATTGGTCGGCTATTTGAGCCAGTAAAGGGGGCTTAACTAATCTTGGGTAGTGGAATGACTTTTTTTTCCCCTCCAGGCCTGAGGGCACACAATTTCTAGTAGGCTTAAATTGAGGATGTAGAAAATAGGTGGCAATATCGTCCGCTATTATCCTCAGTAATTTTCCATCCATACTGTCAGACCCCGGTGGCTTGTTATTGTTGGTAGACAACAATAATTCATTCACCGCCTCCACACTCACTTTACGGAATTCAAAAGTACATTTCTTGTCTTTCATCATTTGGTCAAATATAATTGGATGTGTAGTGTCAATGTTTGTTGCTGGCATGTTATACCTAAGTTTGCTTATCTTGCAAAATGAAAAAGTAAATAAAGTAGTTGGCAATATCAGTGGGTTTTGTGATGAATGAGCCAACTGATTCAATGAAAGATGGAGTCGAGTTAAGCCTATCTTCCTAAAATGTAATTTAAGGTAATTTAAGGTTTTTATTTCGTTTAGTAACATGATTTCTTAATTTGCAGTACGTTTGTCAATCAGTTGGGCTGCCAGACTTATTTGCCATACCTTTTGGCTCATCCCTCTCAACCACACAATTTTTCAATTACTCATCAAACCAAGCGGATAAAACTTGTTGAATCTAGGTGTCATTATTTTTATTTTTGGAAAAATAACGTTCCCAAAGTAAATGGTGTAACGGTTCTCTTCTTCCTCTTCCTCTGAAGAAGAGGTGTAGCAGGGATCGGACCAAGACGCAGCGTAGTTATAATTCATGGTTCTTTTAATAACGACACTATACATGAAATAGACTACAAAACAAGAAACATTAAAACCCGAAACAGTCCCGTGTGGTACAAACACTGACACAGGAGACAACCACCCACAAAACCCAACACAAAACAGGCTACCTAAATATGGTTCCCAATCAGAGACAATGACTAGCACCTGCCTCTGATTGAGAACCATATTAGGCCAAACATAGAAATAGACAAACCAGACACACAACATAGAATGCCCACCCAGCTCACGTCCTGACCAACACTAAAACAAGGAAAACACACAAGAACGATGGTCAGAATGTGACAAACGGGCTATTTTTCAGGACCAAAAAATAGAATATGCATATAATTAACAGCTTAGGATAGAAAACACTCTAAAGTTTCCAAAACTGTAATGTTTTTGCTGTGAGTATAACAGAACTGATATTGCAGGCAAAAGAATGAGAAAAATCCAATCAGGAACACAGCGGTTTCTAAATAAGAGTCCCTTCCTATGCTTCCCTTATTGAGCAGTGAATGGGATATCTACAAGATTCCTTTTTCTATGCCTTCCTCAATGTGTCTAGTATCACAAGACATAGTTTCAGGCTTTTATTTTGAAAAATGAGCCTGAGCGACAACATTGCGTCAGTGTCCACCTGATGGCTCTTTGTGTATTTCTCGAGCAAAAGACAGAGGTAGCCATTTTTCCACCCGGTCTTCCTGAAAAAAGCTCTGTCCCGGTTGATATATTATCAAATAGATATTTGAAAAACACCTTGAGGATTGATTATAAACAACGTTTGCCGTGTTTCTGTCGATATTATGGAGCTAATTTGGAATATTTTTCGACATTGTCGTGACTGCAATTTCCGGTCGTTTTCTCAGCCAAACGTGAACAACTAATGGAGCTATTTTTGGCTACAAAAATTATTTTTTTCTGGAAAAAAGGAACATTTGCTATCTAACTGGGAGTCTCGTGACTGAAAACATCCAAAGCTCATCAAAGGTAAACAATTTAATTTGATTGCTTTTCTGATTTTCGTGACCAGATTGCCTGCTGCTAGCTAGGCATAATGCTATGCTAGGCTATCGATAAACTTACACAAATGCTTGTCTTGCTTTGGCTGTAAAGCATATTTTCAAAAACTGAGATGACAGGGTGATTAACAAAAGGCTAAGCTGTGTTTGAATATATTTCACTTGTGATTTCATGAATATGAATATTTTCTAGTAAGATTTTTTGTCCGTTGCGTTATGCTACTTAGTGTCCGTTGATGACAATTCTCCCGGATCCGGGATGGGTAGTTACAAGAGTTAACCGTTTTTACATTAATTTTCTTAATGGGTGTGCGCTTATTAGCCACTGGAATAAGCAATTTCATGAATGTGTCAAGTGCAGCGTCTGGTTGCTCCTCATTACATACCACAGACCAGCAAATATTATTTACATCATCAACATATGAATCACCACAAAACTTATTGTATGACCTCTTATTCACTATATTAGGCCCAGCCTTTGGAACTTTGGTTTTCCTAGATATGGCTACTTTATTGTGATTACTACATCCTATGGATTTGGATACTGCTTTAAAGCACATTTCTGCAGCATTATGTAATGTCTAATTCCAAATCACACCCTCAAACATGTAGATCCCCTGAACGAAGCTCACTCTCCAGATCCCAATCACCTGAATACTAATCACATATTCACACATCTGTATGTCCTTATCACACACTATTTAGTTCAGTTCTTTGCACCCCATCAATGTGAGGTATTGTTTGTTTTGTGACACGCCTTTCAGAGCTCTGTTTTTCCCATGATTTACTCCTCCCGTGTACGATAGTTTTTGCCTGCCTCACTAACAACGCCTTTGGCCTATTCCCTGCCTGTACTTTAGCCTATCGAACTTCCTGTCATCTACCTATTGCCTGATCTCCCGGACTACGTTACTAGCCTTTTCCCTGTCTGTACTGTTGCCCATTTTGACCCCCTGTGTATGACCTTCTGCCTGCCCCTGGACCCAGCTACCTACCTCCTCCTGTGGTCCTTTGCAATAAACACCTGCTGCGCCCTGCACTTGAAACCAGCTCTCTGCCTCTCCTCGTATTCATTACACATTAGTAAAGATGTGATCAATACATGTTGAAGATTTCATTCCTGTGCTGTTTTATAATACACTGGTAGGTTGACTGACAATCTAAACCAGGTTGCAGGCACTGGTTGCAGTTTTTTCTTGAGTGGGCAGCTTGATGAGAGCCAGTCAATATTTAAATCACCCAGAAAATATACTTCTCTGTTGATATCACATACATTATCAAGCATTTCACACATTTTATTCAGATACTGACTGTTAGCACTTGTGGTCTATAGCAGCTTCCCACAAAAGTGGGCTTTAGGTGAGGCAGATGAACCTGTAGCCATATAACTTCAACAGTATTTAACATGAGATCATCTCTAAGCTTTACATGAATGTAGTTTTGAATTAAGACCGCAACACCACCCCCGTTGGCATTTCTGTCTTTTCGGTAGATGTTATAACCATGTATTGCTACCACTGTATCATCAATGGTATTATCTAAGTGAGTTTCAGAGATAGTCAGAATATGAATGTCATCTGTTACAAGGGGCGGCAGGGTAGCCTAGTGGTTAGAGCATTGGACTAGTAACCAAAAGGTTGCAACTTCAAATCCCCGAGCTGACAAGGTCCCTGACAAGGTACAAATCTGTTGTTCAGGCAGTTAACCCACTGTTCCTAGGCCGTCATTAAAAATAAGAATTTGTTCTTAACTGACTTGCCTAGTTAAATAAAACAAGCAAGTTATTGACTTCATGAATCTTGTTTCTCAGGCTGCATATGGGCTATTTTTTAGCACTTTTCTGGGTTGCGTGATTGTTTTTTTAATGCTTATCTGGGAAGCTTACCTCTGGGTCTACCTCTGGGTAGACTTGCTCATGTTATTTAAATTGGAGCTGATTGTGCAGGGTAAGCTGCACACAGTTGTCTTCCTACTATGGCACACAGCCTCAATGCTAACCGTTACTCTTTCACAGGAATTCAACTAACGGTCTGTATGAGCCAAACGTAGCTGCTGTTCGAAAATTGATAAATGGTTAAAAAAAGTAAGGCCCACATCCATAGAGACACATACCAGCTCTACTGGTAGTACTTCTACCACCAGCATTAATACACCTGCACCCGTCGAAGACACTAATTGTTCTACTTCCACGAGCACATCCAATGCTAGCATCAGTATTTCTACATGTATTGTTAGCCCAGCTAGCATGGATTCTGACAGTTTTTAATCTGATGCAACCGAAGAGCTACTGCCCGCTTACCTAGGAACGCACCGAACAACATACAGGGATGTTGGACCATCTAAGAGGCACAAATATGATGAGAAATACATTGATTTGGGGTTCACTTATATTGGGAGTAGTGCCTTTCCTCAGCCACAGTGTGTTATATGTGCAAAAGTACTATCTCCACCGGAAAGGAAGACAAAACAGAGGACAGAGGACACAGGTACCTCCGGATCCGATCTCGAATGGGAAGCCCCTAAGGAAGAATGCAACGGAACCTCTGGATCCAGGGCGGCAATACCATTTCTGGTCGGTGTCAGGTCAGGGCTTAACATCTCCAAGGAGGACCCTGTTGCCAGAGGACGCTTTCTTCGACTTCCACGGTGAGTGATGTATCTCCATCGGATGGTCATATTGTTCAAGATGGCGCCGGAGGGGAGGGATGCCGTCTTATAGGCTCTTAACCAACCATGCAATTTTGTTTGTTTTCGCGTTGTTCGAAACTTGTTTTGTACATAATGTTATTGCTATCGTCTCTTATGACCGAAAGAGGTTCAGGACATCAGAACTGGAATTACTCACCTCAAATTGGACGAGGAGTTCTTCTTCAATGAGTCGGACGCGAGGGGTATACTACAGACGCCCAACCAGGACAAGATCCCTGTGATTCGCTGGAAAAGGAAACATAGGTTTCATGGAAAGAGATCAGGATGCCTTGTAAGGATCAGGCAATGAGTGGATAATCTGCCCTTGCCTTCCGTTTTTCTAGCTAACATTCAATCACTGGAAAATAAATGGGACAAACTGAAAGCATGTATATCCTACCAACAGGACATTAAAAATTGTTGTAATATCTTATGTTTCAACAAGTCATGGCTGAACGACGACATTAAAAACATACAGCTGGCGGGTTATACACTCTATAGGCAGGACAGAACAGCAGCCTCTGGTAAGACACAGGGTGGGGGCCTATGCCTATTTGTAAACAATAGCTGGGGCATGATATCTCAGGAAGTCTCAAGGTTTTGCTCACCTGAGGTAGAGTATCTCATTGTAAGCTGTAGACCACACTATCTACCTAGAGAGTATTTTTCCACAGACTGATGCTGGCACTAAAACCGCACTCAATGAGCTGTATTCTGTCATATGCAAACAGTAAAACGCTCATTCAGGGGCGGCGCTCCTAGTGGCTGGGGACTTTAATGCAGGGAAACAAATCAGTTTTACCTAATTTCTATCAGCATGTTGCATTTTCAACCAGAGGGAAAACAATTCTAAACCACCTTTACTCCACACAAAGAGACGCTTACAAAGCTCTCCCTTGCCCTTCATTTGGCACATCTGACCATAACTCTATCCTCCTGATTGCTGCTTACAAGCAAAATTAAAGCAGGAAGCACCAGTGACTCGGTCTATAAAAAAAGTGGTCAGATGAAGCAGATGCTAAACGACAGGAATAAGTTCCAGGATTCTTCCAATGGCAATGAGGAGTACACCACATTAGTCACTAGCTTTATCAATAAGTGCAATAAATACGTACATACCACAACCAGAAGCCATGGATTACAGGCAACATTCGCACTGAGCTGAAGGCTAGAGCTACACTTTCAAGGAGTGGGACTGCAACCCAGAAGCTTATAAGAAATCCCGCTATGCCCTCCGACAAACAATCAAACAGGCAAAGTGTCAATACAGGACTAAGATTGAATCGTACTACACCGGCTCCGATGTTCGTCGTGGCAAACTATTACAGACTACAAATGGAAGCACAGCCGAGAGGTGCCCAGTGACACAAGCCTACCAGACAAGCTACAGTGCCTTGCAAAAGTATTCATCCCCTTGGCGTTTTTCCTATTTTGCTGCATTACAACCTGTCATTTAAATGCATTTCTATTTGCATTTCATGTAATGAACATACACAAAATAGTCCAAATTGGTGAAGTGAAATGAAAAAAATTACCGGTTTAAAAAAAATGTGTTTAATAAAAAATGGAAAAGTGGTGCGTGCATATGTATTCACCCCTTTGCTATGAAGCCCCTAAAGAAGTCACATAATTAGTTAAATAAAGTCCACCTGTGTGCAATCTAAGTGTCACATGATCTGTCACATGATTACAGTAAATATACACCTGTTCTGAAAGGCCCCAGAGTCTGCAATACCACTAAGCAATGGGCACTACCAAGCAAGCAAGCAGCACCATGAAGACCAAGGAGCTCTCCAAACAGGTCAGGGACAAAGTTGTGGAGAAGCACAGATCAGGGTTGGGTTATAAAAAATATCAGAAACTTTGAACATCCCGCGGAGCACCATTAAATCCATTATTAAAAAATATAAATAACGTGGCACTACAACAAACCTTTCAAGAGAGGGCCGCACACAAAAACTCATGGACCAAACTCATGGACCAAGGAGGGTATTAATCAGAGAGGCAACAAAGAGACCAAAGATAACCCTGAAGGAGCTGCAAAGCTCCACAGCGGAGATTGGAGTATCTGTCCATAGGACCACTTTAAGCCATACACTCCACAGAGCTGGACTTTACGGAATAGTGGCCAGAACAAAGCCATTGCTTAATTAAAGAAAACAATAAGCAAACACGTTCGGTGTTCGCCAAAAGGCATGTGGGAGACTCCCCAAACATATGGAAGAAGGTACTCAGGTCAGATGAGACAAAAATGTAGCTTTTTGACCAATCAAGGAAAACGCTATGTCTGGCGCAAACCTAAAACCCTGAGAACACCATCCTCACAGTGAAGCATGGTGGTGGCAGCATCATGCTGTGGGGATGTTTTTCATTGGCAGGGACTGGGAAACTGGTCAGAATTGAAGGAAGGATGGATGGCACTAAATACAGGGAAAATCTTGAAGGAAACCGGTTTCAGCCTTCCAGAGATTTGATACTGGGACGGAGGTTCACCTTCCAGCAGGACAATGACCCTAAGCATACTGCTAAAGCAACACAAGTGGTTTAGGGGGAAACATTTAAATGACTTGGAATGGCCAAGTCAAAGGTCAGACCTCAATCCAATTGAGAATCTGTGGTATAACTTAAAGATTACTGTACACAAGTGGACCCTATCCACCTTGAAGGAGCTGGAGCAGGTTTGTCTTGAAGAATGGACAAAAATCCCAGTGACTAGATGTGCCAAGCTTATAGAGACTTGCAGCTGTAACTACTCTAAAAGGTGGCTCTACAAAGTATTGACTTTGGGTGTGAATAGTTATGCCTGCTCAAGTTTTACTTTTTGTTTCTTCTTTTTTTTCTTCACTTTTTTTAAAAACATTTTGTATCTTCAAAGTGGTAGGTATACAACCCCCCCCCCCAAAACAATCAATATTACTTCCAGGTTGTAAGGCAACAAAATTGGAAAAATGCCAAGGGGGTAAATACTTTTGCAAGCCAATGTAAATAACTTCTCTGCTCGCTTCGAGGCAAGTATACTGATACATGCATAAGAGCATCAGCTGTTCCGGACAACTTTGTGATCACACTCTCCCCGCAGCCGATGTGAGTAAGACATTTAAACAGGTCAACATTCACAAGGCCGCCAGACGGATTACCAGGACGTGTACACGGAGCATGCGCTGACCAACAGGCAAGTGTCTTCACTGACATTTTCAACCTCTCCCTGTCTGAGTCTGTCAAGCAGACCACCATAGACCCTCTGCCCAAGAACACTAAGGTAACCTGCCTAAATTACTACCAACCCGTAGCACTCACATGTGTAGCCAATGAAATATTTGAAAGGCTGGTCATGGCTCACAACACCATTATCCAAGAAACCCTAGATCATGACCAGCCGTTGAAATCACCTCATGGCTACCAGCGTGAATGCTATGGGGCAGTAGTATTTTAGGCAGGTTACCTTCGCTTTCTTGGGCACAGGGCCTATGGCAGTTGGCTTGAAACATGTAGGTATTAAAGACTCGGTCATGATTGAAAATGTCAGAGACAACACTTGCCAGTTGGTCTGCGCATGCTCTGAGTACACGTCAGCCTAACCCTGTAACATGGTTTTTAAAAGACAGCTATCCAGATGCCCAGATATTTGTAAGCAGTGACACCATCCAGTACATGCAGTGCTCCCGGAAAGTATTCAGACACCTTGACATTTACACATTTTATTAAGTTAGACCAATATTATAAAATGGATTAAATAATTTTTTCCCCTCATCAAGCTACACACAATAACCCATAATGGCAAAGCAAAAACGTTTTATTTTATTTGAGCAATTTTATATACAAAAACCTCTCATATCACGTTTACATTAGTATTCAGACCCTTTACTCAGTACTTTATTGAAGCACCTTTGGCAGCGATTACAGCCTCAAGTCTTCTTGGGTATGACGCGACAAGCTTGGCACACCTGTATTTGGGGAGTTTCTCCCATTCTTCTTTGCAGATCCTCTCAAGCTCTGTCAAGTTGGATGGGAAGCGTTGCTGCACAGCTATTTGCAGGTCTCTCTAGAGATATTTGATCGGGTTCATGTCCAGGCTCTGGCTCGGCCACTCAAGGACAATCAGAGACTGGTCCCGAAGCCACTCCTACATTGTTTTGGCTGTGTGCTTAGGGTCGTTGTCCTGTTGGAAGGTGAACCTTCACCCCAGTCTGAGGTCCTGAGCAGGTTTCATCATGGATCTCTCTGTACTTTGCTCCGTTCAACTTTGCCTCAATCCTGACTAGTCTCCCAGTCCTTGCCGATGAAAAACACCAGTGATGCTGCCGTAGGGATGGTGCAAGGTTTCCTCCAGCCATGACTCTTGGCATTCAGGCCAAAGAGTTCCATCATGTTTAAATCAGACCAGAGAATCTTGTTTTTCATGGTCTGAGTCTTTAGGTACCTTTAGGCAAACTCATAACAGGCTGTCATGTGCCTTTCATTGAGGGGCTTCCGTCTGGCCACCCTACCAGAAAGGTCTAATTGGTGTAAAGCTGCAGAGATGGTTGTCTCCCTGGAAGGTTCTCCCATCTCCACAGAGGAACTCCAGAGCTCTGTCAGTGACCAGCAGGTTCTTGGTCACCTCCCTTACAAAGGCCCTTCTCTCCCGATTGCTCAGTTTGGCCGAGGGGCCAGGTCTAGGAAGTCTTGGTGGTTCCAAACTACTTTCATTTAAGAATGGAGGCCACGGTGTTCTTGGGGACCTTTCAAAAATGCAGAAATATTTTGGTACCCTTCCCCAGATCTGTGCCGACACATCCTGTCTCGGAGCACTATGGACAACTCCGATCTCATGGCTTGTTTTTTTTGCTCTGACATGTACTGTCAATTGTGAGACCATATCAATTTCAAGTTTCATTGCAAAGGGTCTGAATCCTTTTTAAAATATACAATTCTTAACCCCCTTTTCTCTAATGTCATAGTAGCCAATTGGCAGTTAGTCTCCTCGCTGCAACTCCCGTATGGACTCAGGAGAGGCGAAGGTTGAGAGCCATTTGTTCATCTGAAACACAACCAAGCCACACTGCTTCTTGGCACAGTGCCCACTGAACTCAGAAGCCAGCCGCACTTTTCATTACAACCAGAAAATCTGTATTTAACAGCAGTAGTTCAGTGCAGCCTGTAATGGTGTGGGCTACTATTCTTACTATAGAATGTGCAACGCTCTAACTTAATTTGCATCGTTTCAGTCCAGCGATTCACAGGACATTGTCAAGGGCCAAATACTTTGGGTGGGACTGCTTCTATTCCCTCCCCCAGAGGTTGATGGGAAATTGTGCAAGTCATTTTGGTATTAAGGTTAAGATGCTTATTGTGGATGGTAATAGCCTAAAGCCTTATTCACACTGCAGGCCTTAATGCTCAAATCAGTGTGACTACAGACTGTCCAAACAAGTAGCAAATAACCAAAGTGGACATTTTCAGACAAGGCTACACTAGTTGTCATAGTGACAGGTTTGTGCAGTGGTGTTGGCTGATAAGACACAAGAACAACCAATAACGCAGAAGTTCTGTAGCAAGCTAAGGTGACATTTCCTGCCACTGACTTAGTTGCTTTGAATGTTAAATCCTATGGTGATAATACTTACTCAAAGCACAAATCTAATTTTCAAAACATGCTCTTCTTGGCTAGCCACAGTAAACTAGCTAGGTAGCCATTTAGCACAGTTGCCAATTTGTTTGTAAACAAGCTTAGCTACCACCTCTTGTTAAACTACCACAGTAGCTAGCAAGCAAAAAGTAGTACTTCATTTTACACATTAAAAAAAGCTCATGAACAAAAGACTCAAGACAAATCCTTTTGAAATCCATATATTTTTAATCATCCATAATGTGTTTTTTTCAACAGGAAAGTCAGTCCAAATGATTAAATAGGCCATCAGTCAAGAAGCTTTTCTTTGATGTTGAGAGGACCAATAGAGGTTTCTTGCTCCCACCGGAAACCTAGGAAGAGCAGAAAACCTTCCTGATTTGATATATTAGGATCCATTATACTAGCTGTTGCTGTCGGCTTACTGGGGTCCGACATAGCAAGAAACAGAACAAATAATTTACGCAGAGGGTGCACTTTTTTCCAGCCTAGCACTAGAGATTGCAGCCAAGGGCTTACGTGAATCAAGTCTGTAAGTACTTGATTAGGACAAGTGTGCACCCTAGGTGCACATTTTTGCCCAGGAATAACAAACACTGGACTGTAGTGCAAATGTACCTGGATCCGGTTCCCTTCTCATGCCACAGTCTGTGTCACAACAGCCACACACCTGGTCTTTCTTACTGGCCTCGCGCCATCTATTGAAAAGAGAGTGTTGCATATAGTATGTACAAGCAAAGTGCACACCCTGCCATATATACCCAGACTTACCCATTTGAGAAGGAACAAGCCTTGTTCTCATGATCAATAGGGGCTGAAGCTGTTGTGGCTTTCAGGAGGCAGGTAATGTATAGCTGTTGAAATGTGTTGAAGTCTCAGCATTGGTACCACATAAGACATCAAATCAAAGTAACGTCATGTTGGGTACAACACAAGCCATATTGGGCATAGCATAATTCATTGTTGATTGAAGTGAATCAAAACAGCCAATTCTATCAATTTGGACATTCCGAAGCCAATTTGCAGAGGATCTCAGGATTAACTACTCACTGAGCCAGAGTTCACAACATGGAACCTAAAGGCTTTGATCTGGAACTGGAGCGTGTCATCCATGGTGCGAGGTATGAACTGGGACCTGGAGCCTGTCAGCTTGGTGTCGACCAGACAACTGAAGGTCACAAAAATCAAAATTAGGCTGCCTACACTGCTGAAACTCTGGAAGGATGCCATTCAAGATGGCTGTTGATCTGAAGTGTGGGCAGGTGGAGGGAATGGAAAATGCTTTCCTTAGCAGATTAAAGCAAACAATTAGTCCTTGAACTAGATCAAGTGCCTTACAAAGGATACTCACCCACGGTTCTCGATGAAGGCATATCTTGGGACAGTGTTGGCGTTTGGGATGACTGTGGCTACACAGTTGTCCACAAAGACTCGGAGGGGCACATGGAAGAACTGGACGACAGAAGCTTCAAAGTTAATATTATCTCCAAGGACGTACTCTTTGCTGGGTCTCTCCAACTGCCAGTTGTCTGCGAAGACAAGGCAACAGTCTAATGCTTATGCCAAGTCAGAAACTAGAGCAGGGTCTGTACATCAGCAGTGTGGTTTTATCATGGCAAATATAACTGCCATCCTTTTGTACTCTGGGGTAGCCACCTCATTCCAATAACTAAGCGGCGGTTACATTTGCCAGTTGGCAACACCATAGTTTACAAACAAGTGCAGAGACAGCACTTAAGTCAATGCCTGACAAGAGCAATGTCAATATGGCAAGGACAAGCAGTTACTAACCAGTCATTAGCCTCAGGGAGAAGTAGAGGAGCTCCTCTGCAACCTTAGTGGAGGCATAAGGATTCCAGGTGGGCTTCACTGAACCACTGCTCACATCATGATTTCTGTAAAGGAGTCTTTAAATGTGAAACCAAATGGCCAAGGAAGTGTATCCAAAGTTGATTGAACTGAAGAAAAAAAAAGAACCAACGCAGGTGTAGTCAACTCACCTTTGATAGTGGCACTCAACCCAGACCACCACTTCTCTTGTCCGAACAATGGGGCTGCTGCCCAGGGTGGCTGGTGTATAACGGAGTGTGAAGACATAGACAAGTGAATCCTCAGTCATCTGGAATCAGAGCAGCAAACGGCATTGTAAGAAAATCAATGGTAGTTAACCTAGAAAAGTCATAACGATGCTAATGCTCAATGTTACCGTCAGGGTGCTGCCACATTCGTGCAGCTCAGTGACAAAGATCAGAACTTGAGCGGAAGCATCCTCCCCGGTGACAGCACAGCCTCCCAAGGTAAGATCCGCTGGGTGAATGAGTTGGCCGATCCCAAGCAGATCTCGTTTGACTTCCACACGAGCAGCAGTCTCCCCACATTGAACTGCAATGCTACTGGCAGGCAAAGGCAGCGGTCTCTGCTCATCAATAGCCAACTGCACCTCTTTGACTGGATCGTCAGGATATCGCCAGGTCAAAGGCTCATTGAAGGTCTGCTTTGACTGGAGAAAAGGGTTTTGAACTTGCGTCGGTGTCTGGACCCTGGAGGGCCATTGCACAGGCCTTGGTTGAAATCTGGCTGGTTCTTGAACAGGCCTATACTGTGGAACTAATCTCCCAGGGGCATGTGCCACTTGGCTCCGAGATTCCGCTTCCCAATAAAGCTGCTGAACTGTAGCTGAACAGCCAAAGGTAAGAAGTAGGAGGAATGTAATACAGAGCGCCATTATTCTCTAGTTGCAATTGTACATATTTCTTTGACATTTGCAATAACTACAGTGTCATTTTGTATCCCTTTGTCTTAGTATGACTCCACCCCTTGTTTGATTTACCTAATGATGTTCCAGACATGTTACACAGCTGCACATATACTACAATCTGAACTGGATGTATCTCAATACTGTCAAGTATCTTCATTTATAATAGGGATGGTCAACTCCAGTCCTCGGGGCCTGATTGGTGTCACACTTTTGCGCCAGCCCCAGCTAACACACCTGACTCCAATAATCAACTAATCATAATCTTTAGTTTAAAATACAATTAGTTTAATCAGCTGTGTTAGCTAGGGATGGGGAAGAAGTGTGACATCATTCTGGCCACTGAGGACTGGAGTGGCCCATTCTTGATTTATAATGTCCTTGGACCGGTTTCCTAATAGCAATAGTTTTTTTAATGATGCATCTTTCCCACAACAGCCGAAGATGTAACACATGTTTCCCAAAACAACATGCAGAGAGAATGGTCGCTAAGCTAAGTGCATTGTTGAAGTATGTGTCGATACTGATGGGATCGAAAGAAAGTGAAAACTTTCTCGATTCAAAATGTGTCTTTTAACATTTGAATTGACAGATCAATTCCTAGAGAGATATTACCACCTTATGGCTGCAAATATTGAGGCAGGTTATTCTAATGCTTACCAAATAAAAATGCATTAAATCACACATTTTCCCCATTGTGCGCTTTCGGCTACACATCATGAAATATATTGAGGCAAATTACAGACAGTCTACAATTGGCACATTAGAATATGAAATAGGCCCACTCTATATTTTAATGGTTGTGGTTTTCATTTGAAGATTATTTTTATGTCATATTTGTATCAATTGCAAAGACAACTTTTTTTGGTAGTCAACTTTGTTCTGAAGTTATCTGCAGTCATAGAGATAAGATAAACCATGTGATTCTATGTTTAGCGGAGATGATCTGTGTATAAAGTGACACTGGAGGCCAAAGAATAATGTAAGAATGCACTGAGGCAAGCATTTGTTTATGAGTGTTATCAAGTGCACATTTAATAACGATGGTTTTGGAAACAGCTCATAGATTTAACTATGCTCCTACAAAGGTTCTAACAATGCACTTTGCCTTAAGATGCTTTTGGGAAACAAGGCAAAGGGATCTCCAACCCTGTTCTTGGAGCGCTACCCTACCCTCCTGTAGGTTTTCAATCCAACCCCAATTGTAGCAAACTTGACTAAATTTACTAACCAGCTAATTATTAGAATCAATTGTTCTACATTAGGGCTGGAGCCACGACCGACAGGACAGTCGCATTCCAGGAACAGAGTTGGAGACATTGGCGGATTGGCCTTCTGGCAATTCTGGCATATGCCAGAAGGGCCAGACCACCTTTTATTCAGGTTGATTGGTAAAAAAATATATAATAATATATGCACACAACATGGCCAAAAGTATGTGGACACCTACTTGTTAAACATCTCATTCCAAAGTCATGGGCATTAATATGGAGTTGGTCCCCCTTTGCTTCTACTCTTCTGGGAAGACACTGCTGGAGACTTGCTTCCATTCAGCCACAAGAGCATTAGTGAGGTCGGTCACTGATGTTGGCCGATTAGGCCTGGCTCGCAGTTGGCGTTCCAATTCATGGCAAAGGTGATCGATGGATTTGAGGTCAGGGCTCTGTGCAGGCCAGTCAAGTTCTTCCACACTGATCGCAACAAACCATTTTTGTATAGACCTCACTTTGTGCATGGGGGTATTGTCATGCTAAAACAGGAAAAGGCTTTGCCCAAACTGTTGCCACAAAGTTGAAAGCACAGAATCGTCTAGAATGTGATCGTATGCTGTAGCGTTAAGATTTCCCTTCGCTGGAAGTAAGCGGCCTAGCCCAAACCATGAAAAACAGCCCCAGAACATTATTCCTCCCCCACCAAACTTTACAATTGGCACTATGCGTGGTGGCAGGTAGTCCAATGGCGGCAAGCTTTACACCACTCCAGCCGACGCTTGCATTTTCGCATGGTTATCTAAGGCTTGCTCGGCCATGGAAACCCATTTCATGAAGCTCCCGGCGAATAGTTATTTTGCTGACGTTGCTTCCAGACGCAGTTTGGAACTTGGTAGTGAGTGTTGCAGCCGAGGACAGGCAATTTTTACGTGCTTCAGCACTCAGTGGTCCCGTTCTGTGAGCTTGTGTGGCCTTGAACGGCTGAGCCGTTGTTACTCCTAGACTTTTCCACTTCACAATAACATCACTTACATTTGTCTGGGGAAGCTCTAGCTTTGCAAAAATGTAACGAACTGACTTGTTGGAAAGGTGGCACGCTATGACGGTGCCACGTTAAGTCACTGATCTATTCAGTAAGGTCATTCTACTGCCAATGTTTGTCTATGGAGATTGCATGGATGTGTGCTCGATTCTATACACCTGTCGTGGCTGAAATAACCAAATCCATTCATTTGAAGGGGCATCCACATACTTTTGTATATACAGTTGAAGTCGGAAGTTTACATACACCTTAGCCAAATACATTTAATCTCAGTTTGTCACAATTCCTGACATTTTAATCTAAGTAAAAGTTCCCTGTCTTAGATCAGTTAGGATCACCACTCTATTTTAAGAATGTGAAATGTCAGAATAAAAGTCGAGAATTATTTATTTAAGCTATTATTTCTTTCATCACATTCCTAGTGGGTCAGACGTTTACATACACTCAATTAGTATTTGGTAGCATTTCCTTTCAATTGTTTAACTTGGGTCAAAGGTTCCGGGTAGCCTTCCACAAGCTTCCCACAATAAATTGGGTGAATTTTGGCCCATTCCTCCTGACAGAGCTGGTGTAACTGAGTCAGGTTTGTAGGCCTCCTTACTCGCAAGTGCTTTTTCAGTTCTGCCCACACATTTTCTATAGGATTGAGGTCATATCTTTGTGATGGCCACTCCAATACCTTTACTTTGTTGTCCTTAAGCCATTTTGCCACAACTTTGGAAGTATGCTTGGCATCATTGTACATTTGGAAGACCCATTTGTGACCAAGCTTTAACTGATGTCTTGAGATGTTACTTCAATATATCCACATAATTTTCCTACCTTGTGATGCCATCTATTTTGTGAAGTGCATCAGTCCCTCCTGCAGCAAAGCACCCCCACAACATGATTCTGCCACCCCCGTGCTTCACGATTGGGATGGTGTTCTTCGGCTTGCAAGCCTCCCCCTTTTTCCTCCAAACATAACGATGGTCATTATGGCCAAACAGTTCTATTTTTGTTTCGTCAGAACAGAGGACAATTCTCCAAAAAGTATGATCTTTGTCCCCATGTGCAGTTGCAAACTGTAATCTAGCTTTTTTATGGCGGTTTTGGAGCGGGGGCTTCTTCCTTGCTGAGCGGCCTTTGAGGTTATGTCGATATTGGACTCATTTTTACTGTTTTACTGTATTGTTTGTACAGATAAACAGGGTACCTTCAGGATTTTGGAAATTGCTCCCAATGATGAACCAGACTTGTGGAGGTCTACAATTTTTTTGGGAGGTCTTGGCTGATTTTTTCTTTTTCCCATGATATCTTGCATAGAGGCACTGAGTTTGAAGGTAGGCCTTGAAATACATTCAGAGGTACACCTCCAATTGACTCAAATGATGTCAGACTATCAGAAGCTTCTAAAGCCATGACATAATTTTCTGGAATTTTCCAAGCTGTTTAAAGGCACAGTCAGCTTAGTGTATGTAAACTTCCGACTTCAACTGTATAGTGCATGTGTTCATGCTTAGATTGGCTTTTTTCGTATTTCTTCAATGCGAAATCAGTGTGTCTTGTTTTCACGAAACTGTCCCTGTTTGCAAATAATTCAATGTGAGGAAAAACTTGCACTATACTTGCCCTATAGCTTAAGAAGTCATTAGATTGGCTTTTATGACACATAGGTAAGGCAATAGCCATCTACTAGACATTTATACAGTTATTTTTATTATACACAAGTCATCATGTAGGCCTATTAAAATAAAACATTGAATGCATGAATGCTAAATAATCCAAATGAATCTGTTAAAGGGGAAGTTGGGGGCAGTTTGTGTATTTTAATTGTTTTATCAATGTTTAGGCTATTTGCTTCACTTCTAAAATGTAAAAAAAAAAATCTCATTGTCTCTTCAGCCAGTGAGGCTACTAGGGTATCTGCCCTCTCATGGGCTAGTGATCTAGTGGCCGCGTCTGATCTCACCTCCATATTTGAGGAGTTGCATTTCCATTGTTAGAGCAGTCATTTGACTTGTCAATATATAAAATAATATTTGACTGTATTAACCAGGGATTCTGGTGTAGGATTACATGACATATCCACCACCATTGGAGGCTGGAAAGTCCTACCGAAATTATAATTCACTCATCAGAGGGCCTGTCAAATGAACCACAATGCTGGAAATCTGTCTGCATCCACAGAAACTAATCCCATCCTTCTATGACAAACACAGATGGTGTTATATCAAATTCAATAGAAGAAAAAAGAGAGAGAGGAAGAGAGACTGACAGATGTACTGCCAGTCCTTAATGTTTTGACTGTATATGTAGTCTAATATTAAACACAGATATGTGGGCAGGGGGAAACACATGCATTATAATTTACAAAGCATTATAAGCCAGTGGTCATCTATAAGAAAAATAGGATAGGATTGAAAGGCAGCGCTGCTCTTGGGTCAGCTTTCACCGTTCAAATGTTTAGAATTATTTCACAGAGAGCGAATGTATTATTCAGAGAGCGATGAACACAATGACAGACGCAACACCCCAGAGGTGCAAATTAGAGCCATCAAAAAAGATTTTCAAAAAATTACTCAAAAGCGTTAAAAAAAACGGAACTTTGTTATCGTACACTTAACACTGTCAGCTTCTTGGGTTACCTCAAATGTTCTAACGAATAATTTTGATAAAGCTTCTGTTGTAATATTTGTCTAGCACTGCAAAAGGCAAAGCCATAAGGGTTCATTAATGTAATAATGGGTTTAGTGTTGCCTAGAGATTGGTGAGTTTAACTTGCCTCATACACCCAGTGCTCTGTTACGAAAGGTTAAGTAAATCTCATTTGAAAGCTTTTACATTCAAATAATTAAACATACTGAACAAAAGCTGGATATAATTATTTTATGACCTAAGTCCTTCACAGTGTTTACTGAAAATCAAAAGTATTGCATCTTTATTTTTTCCAAATTCTCACCATGTCTTGCAGTTGAACATTTGCATAATTTAACTTGTTTGTTTCTTTTTTTACAGCTGGAGAACTCCAGAAGAATGGAAGTCTGCAAATCCATTGGACCCTTTCCACTTCTATTATGGTGGATAAATATGGATTTTTATGAAAGTGTGGAGGAATAAGAGGTGTTTCATGGAGTTGTTTGAAATGCATCAAACACGATTTGAAACGGAATTGTCATATCTGCACCCTCTCTTTCTAAAATTATCCGCCGCCATTGTTGCAACCCCTATTACCAGTTTGTTCAGCCTCTCTTTCGTATCGTCCGAGATCCCTAAAGAATGGAAAGCTGCCACGGTCATCCCCCTCTTCAAAGGGGGTGACACTCTAGACCCAAACTGTTATAGACCTATATCCATCTTGCCCTGCCTTTCTAAAGTCTTCGAAAGCCAAGTTAATAAACAGATCACCGACCATTTCGAATCCCACTGTACCTTCTCCGCTGTGCAATCCTGTTTCCGAGCTGATCATGAGTGCACCTCAGCCACGCTCAAGGAACTAAACGATATCATAACCGCCATCGATAAGAGACATTACTGTGCAGCCGTATTCATCAACCTGGCCAAGGCTTTCGACTCTATCAATCACCACATTCTTATTGGCAGACTCAACAGCCTTGGTTTCTCAAATGATTGCCTCGCCTGGTTCACCAACTACTTCTCTGAAAGAGTTCAGTGTGTCAAATCGTAGGACCTGTTGACCGGACCTCTGGCAGTCTCTATGGGGGTGCCACAGGGTTAAATTCTAGGGCTGACTCTTTTCTCTGTATACATCAATGACGTCGCTCTTGCTGCTGGTGATTCTCTGATCCACCTCTACGCAGACGACACCATTCTGTTTACTTCTGGCCCTTCTTTGGACACTATGTTAACTGACCTCCAAACGAGCTTCAATGACATACAACTCTCATTCCGTGGCCTCCAACTGCTCTTAAATGCAAGTAGAACTAAATGCATGCTCTTCAACCAATCACTCTCCGCACCAGCCCGCCTGTCCCGCATCACTACTCTGGACGGCTCCGAATTAGAATATGTGGATAACTACAAATACCTAGGTGTCTGGTTAGACTGTAAACTCTCCTTCCAGACTCAAATTAAGCATCTGCAATCCAAAATTAGAATTGGCTTCCTATTTCGCAACAAAGCATCCTTCACTCATGCTGCCAAACATACCCGGGTAAAACTGACCATCCTACCGATCCTCGACTTTGGCGATGTCATTTATAAAATAGCCTCCAACACTCTACTCAACAAATTGGATGCAGTCTATCACAGTGCCATCCATTTTGTCACCAAAGCCCAATATACTACCCACCACTGCGACCTGTACGCTCTCGTTGGCTGGCCCTCACTTCATACTCGTCGCCAAACCCACTGGCTCCAGGTCATCTACAAGTCTCTGCTAGGTAAAGCCCCACCTTATCTCAGCTCATTGGTCACCATAGCAGCACCCACTCGTAGCACGCTCTCCAGCAGGTATATCTCACTGGTCACCCCCAAAGCCAATTCCTCCTTTGGCCGCCTCTCCTTCCAGTTCTTTGCTTCCAATGACTGGAACAAACTGCAAAAATTTCTGAAGCTGCAGACTCATAACTCCCTCACTAGCTTTAAGCACCAGCTGTCAGAGCAGCTCAAAGATCACTGCACCTGTACATAGCCCATCTGTAAACAGCCCATCCAACTACCCTCATCCCCATACTGTATTTATTTATTTATCTTGCTCCTTTGCACCCCAGTATCTCTACTTGCACATTCACCTTCTGCACATCTACCATTCCAGTGATTAATTGCTATATTGTAATTACTTTGCAACCATTGCCTATTTATTGCCTTAACTCCCTTATCTTACCTCATTTGCACTCACTGTATGTAGACTTTTTGTTTACTTCTTTCAACTGTATTATCATGTTTTGTTTATTCCATGTGTAACTGTGTTGCATGTGTCATACTGCTGTGCTTTATCTTGGCCAGGTCGCAGTTGCAAATGAGAACTTGTTCTCAACTAGCCTACCTGGTAAAATAAAGGTGAAACATATATTTTTTAAAACATTATTTCAAACACTTTCTAAAAATACTTGCAAATGAGCTTGTAACACAATGCATTCACCACTACGAAGCTTGCAAAGACCCCATTTCAGGGTTTCATTACATATAATCGAGACATCTTTTACGGTATAGCTACTCTAAACACCGAAAGGTCATGTATTTTCTATTTGTCCCTGCCCACTCAAAAGTATTAAGTCCTTTTTAAATCAAACCCACAGTTCCTGAACTAAAAGTGTTGACTACTTTTCCATTAGTCAGGAATACACCCTGTAACTAAACAAGACTAATGTAATGGTTTGGTAGAGACTCGTCCTTTTATTACTATTGGTTGTGACAATCTAAAATATAATTTGCATTGTTGCAGTCCATTGATTCCCATTTTAATGGGATAGATATAGTACATTGGAATAGACCTAATTGTGAAAGTCACATTTTAGTTCAAATAAAATATCAGATGGTTCCTATGAGTGGTAGCCCCACCAGCACTGTATTTTAATTGTTTTATCAATATTTAAGTCATGAGACAAGGCAATTTCAAGCCCTGAAATGTGTACCTTTGCCTCACTGCTGAAGTTGAATGGTTACACCAGATTTGCCAGTTATTGCTGTGAGATGTTACCCCACTCTCCCACCAAGGCACCTGCCAGTTGCCGTAAAATAATTTTTGGGGGGGTCTTAGCCCTCACCCGCCGAGCCAACAAGTCCCAGATGTGCTGAGCTTGAAATCCAGGCTCTACGCTGGCAGAACACTTCAAGGAGTGGGACTCTAACCCAGAAGCTTATAAGAAATCCCGCTATGCCCTCCGACAAACAATCAAACAGGCAAAGTGTCAATACAGGACTAAGATTGAATCGTACTACACCGGCTCCGATGCTCGTCGTTGCAAACTATTACAGACTACAAATGGAAGCACAGCCGAGAGGTGCCCAGTGACACAAACCTACCAGACGAACTACAGTGCCTTGCAAAAGTATTCATCCCCTTGGCGTTTTTCCTATTTTGCTGCATTACAACCTGTAATTGAAATGCATTTTTATTTGGATTTCATGTAATGAACATACACAAAATAGTCCAAATTGTTGATGTGAAATGAAAAAAATTACCTGTTTCAAAAAAAATTATAATAAAAATGGAAAAGTGGTGCGTGCATATGTATTCACCCCCTTTGCTATTGAAGCCCCTAAAGAAGGCAGCGATTACAGCCTCAAGTCTTCTTGGGTATGACGCGACAAGCTTGGCACACCCGTATTTGGGGAGTTTCTCCCATTCTTCTTTGCAGATCCTCTCAAGCTCTGTCAAGTTGGATGGGAAGCGTTGCTGCACAGCTATTTGCAGGTCTCTCTAGAGATATTTGATCGGGTTCATGTCCAGGCTCTGGCTCGGCCACTCAAGGACAATCAGAGACTGGTCCCGAAGCCACTCCTACATTGTTTTGGCAGCGTGCTTAGGGTCGTTGTCCTGTTGGAAGGTGAACCTTCACCCCAGTCTGAGGTCCTGAGCGCTCAGGAGCAGGTTTCATCATGGACCTCTGTACTTTGCTCCGTTCAACTTTGCCTCAATCCTGACTAGTCTCCCAGTCCTTGCCGATGAAAAACACCAGTGATGCTGCCACCACCATGCGTCACCGTAGGGACGGTGCAAGGTTTCCTCCAGACATGACTCTTGGCATTCAGGCCAAAAAGTTCCATCATGTTTTCATCAGACCAATCTTGTTTTTCATGGTCTGAGAGTCTTTAGGTACCTTTAAGCAAACTCATAACGGGCTGTCATGTGCCTTTCACTGAGGGGCTTCCGTCTGGCCACCCTACCAGAAAGGCCTAATTGGTGTGAAGCTGCAGAGATGGTTGTCCACAGAGGAACTCCAGAGCTCTGTCAATGACCAGCAGGTTCTTGGTCACCTCCCTTACAAAGGCCCTTCTCTCCCGATTGCTCAGTTTGGCCGAGGGGCCAGGTCTAGGAAGTCTTGGTGGTTCCAAACTACTTTCATTTAAGAATGGAGGCCACGGTGTTCTTGGGGACCTTTCAAAAATGCAGAAATATTTTGGTACCCTTCCCCAGATCTGTGCCGACACATCCTGTCTCGGAGCACTATGGACAACTCCGATCTCATGGCTTGTTTTTTTTGCTCTGACATGTACTGTCAATTGTGAGACCATATCAATTTCAAGTTTCATTGCAAAGGGTCTGAATCCTTTTTAAAATATACAATTCTTAACCCCCTTTTCTCTAATGTCATAGTAGCCAATTGGCAGTTAGTCTCCTCGCTGCAACTCCCGTATGGACTCAGGAGAGGCGAAGGTTGAGAGCCATTTGTTCATCTGAAACACAACCAAGCCACACTGCTTCTTGGCACAGTGCCCACTGAACTCAGAAGCCAGCCGCACTTTTCATTACAACCAGAAAATCTGTATTTAACAGCAGTAGTTCAGTGCAGCCTGTAATGGTGTGGGCTACTATTCTTACTATAGAATGTGCAACGCTCTAACTTAATTTGCATCGTTTCAGTCCAGCGATTCACAGGACATTGTCAAGGGCCAAATACTTTGGGTGGGACTGCTTCTATTCCCTCCCCCAGAGGTTGATGGGAAATTGTGCAAGTCATTTTGGTATTAAGGTTAAGATGCTTATTGTGGATGGTAATAGCCTAAAGCCTTATTCACACTGCAGGCCTTAATGCTCAAATCAGTGTGACTACAGACTGTCCAAACAAGTAGCAAATAACCAAAGTGGACATTTTCAGACAAGGCTACACTAGTTGTCATAGTGACAGGTTTGTGCAGTGGTGTTGGCTGATAAGACACAAGAACAACCAATAACGCAGAAGTTCTGTAGCAAGCTAAGGTGACATTTCCTGCCACTGACTTAGTTGCTTTGAATGTTAAATCCTATGGTGATAATACTTACTCAAAGCACAAATCTAATTTTCAAAACATGCTCTTCTTGGCTAGCCACAGTAAACTAGCTAGGTAGCCATTTAGCACAGTTGCCAATTTGTTTGTAAACAAGCTTAGCTACCACCTCTTGTTAAACTACCACAGTAGCTAGCAAGCAAAAAGTAGTACTTCATTTTACACATTAAAAAAAGCTCATGAACAAAAGACTCAAGACAAATCCTTTTGAAATCCATATATTTTTAATCATCCATAATGTGTTTTTTTCAACAGGAAAGTCAGTCCAAATGATTAAATAGGCCATCAGTCAAGAAGCTTTTCTTTGATGTTGAGAGGACCAATAGAGGTTTCTTGCTCCCACCGGAAACCTAGGAAGAGCAGAAAACCTTCCTGATTTGATATATTAGGATCCATTATACTAGCTGTTGCTGTCGGCTTACTGGGGTCCGACATAGCAAGAAACAGAACAAATAATTTACGCAGAGGGTGCACTTTTTTCCAGCCTAGCACTAGAGATTGCAGCCAAGGGCTTACGTGAATCAAGTCTGTAAGTACTTGATTAGGACAAGTGTGCACCCTAGGTGCACATTTTTGCCCAGGAATAACAAACACTGGACTGTAGTGCAAATGTACCTGGATCCGGTTCCCTTCTCATGCCACAGTCTGTGTCACAACAGCCACACACCTGGTCTTTCTTACTGGCCTCGCGCCATCTATTGAAAAGAGAGTGTTGCATATAGTATGTACAAGCAAAGTGCACACCCTGCCATATATACCCAGACTTACCCATTTGAGAAGGAACAAGCCTTGTTCTCATGATCAATAGGGGCTGAAGCTGTTGTGGCTTTCAGGAGGCAGGTAATGTATAGCTGTTGAAATGTGTTGAAGTCTCAGCATTGGTACCACATAAGACATCAAATCAAAGTAACGTCATGTTGGGTACAACACAAGCCATATTGGGCATAGCATAATTCATTGTTGATTGAAGTGAATCAAAACAGCCAATTCTATCAATTTGGACATTCCGAAGCCAATTTGCAGAGGATCTCAGGATTAACTACTCACTGAGCCAGAGTTCACAACATGGAACCTAAAGGCTTTGATCTGGAACTGGAGCGTGTCATCCATGGTGCGAGGTATGAACTGGGACCTGGAGCCTGTCAGCTTGGTGTCGACCAGACAACTGAAGGTCACAAAAATCAAAATTAGGCTGCCTACACTGCTGAAACTCTGGAAGGATGCCATTCAAGATGGCTGTTGATCTGAAGTGTGGGCAGGTGGAGGGAATGGAAAATGCTTTCCTTAGCAGATTAAAGCAAACAATTAGTCCTTGAACTAGATCAAGTGCCTTACAAAGGATACTCACCCACGGTTCTCGATGAAGGCATATCTTGGGACAGTGTTGGCGTTTGGGATGACTGTGGCTACACAGTTGTCCACAAAGACTCGGAGGGGCACATGGAAGAACTGGACGACAGAAGCTTCAAAGTTAATATTATCTCCAAGGACGTACTCTTTGCTGGGTCTCTCCAACTGCCAGTTGTCTGCAAAGACAAGGCAACAGTCTAATGCTTATGCCAAGTCAGAAACTAGAGCAGGGTCTGTACATCAGCAGTGTGGTTTTATCATGGCAAATATAACTGCCATCCTTTTGTACTCTGGGGTAGCCACCTCATTCCAATAACTAAGCGGCGGTTACATTTGCCAGTTGGCAACACCATAGTTTACAAACAAGTGCAGAGACAGCACTTAAGTCAATGCCTGACAAGAGCAATGTCAATATGGCAAGGACAAGCAGTTACTAACCAGTCATTAGCCTCAGGGAGAAGTAGAGGAGCTCCTCTGCAACCTTAGTGGAGGCATAAGGATTCCAGGTGGGCTTCACTGAACCACTGCTCACATCATGATTTCTGTAAAGGAGTCTTTAAATGTGAAACCAAATGGCCAAGGAAGTGTATCCAAAGTTGATTGAACTGAAGAAAAAAAAAGAACCAACGCAGGTGTAGTCAACTCACCTTTGATAGTGGCACTCAACCCAGACCACCACTTCTCTTGTCCGAACAATGGGGCTGCTGCCCAGGGTGGCTGGTGTATAACGGAGTGTGAAGACATAGACAAGTGAATCCTCAGTCATCTGGAATCAGAGCAGCAAACGGCATTGTAAGAAAATCAATGGTAGTTAACCTAGAAAAGTCATAACGATGCTAATGCTCAATGTTACCGTCAGGGTGCTGCCACATTCGTGCAGCTCAGTGACAAAGATCAGAACTTGAGCGGAAGCATCCTCCCCGGTGACAGCACAGCCTCCCAAGGTAAGATCCGCTGGGTGAATGAGTTGGCCGATCCCAAGCAGATCTCGTTTGACTTCCACACGAGCAGCAGTCTCCCCACATTGAACTGCAATGCTACTGGCAGGCAAAGGCAGCGGTCTCTGCTCATCAATAGCCAACTGCACCTCTTTGACTGGATCGTCAGGATATCGCCAGGTCAAAGGCTCATTGAAGGTCTGCTTTGACTGGAGAAAAGGGTTTTGAACTTGCGTCGGTGTCTGGACCCTGGAGGGCCATTGCACAGGCCTTGGTTGAAATCTGGCTGGTTCTTGAACAGGCCTATACTGTGGAACTAATCTCCCAGGGGCATGTGCCACTTGGCTCCGAGATTCCGCTTCCCAATAAAGCTGCTGAACTGTAGCTGAACAGCCAAAGGTAAGAAGTAGGAGGAATGTAATACAGAGCGCCATTATTCTCTAGTTGCAATTGTACATATTTCTTTGACATTTGCAATAACTACAGTGTCATTTTGTATCCCTTTGTCTTAGTATGACTCCACCCCTTGTTTGATTTACCTAATGATGTTCCAGACATGTTACACAGCTGCACATATACTACAATCTGAACTGGATGTATCTCAATACTGTCAAGTATCTTCATTTATAATAGGGATGGTCAACTCCAGTCCTCGGGGCCTGATTGGTGTCACACTTTTGCGCCAGCCCCAGCTAACACACCTGACTCCAATAATCAACTAATCATAATCTTTAGTTTAAAATACAATTAGTTTAATCAGCTGTGTTAGCTAGGGATGGGGAAGAAGTGTGACATCATTCTGGCCACTGAGGACTGGAGTGGCCCATTCTTGATTTATAATGTCCTTGGACCGGTTTCCTAATAGCAATAGTTTTTTTAATGATGCATCTTTCCCACAACAGCCGAAGATGTAACACATGTTTCCCAAAACAACATGCAGAGAGAATGGTCGCTAAGCTAAGTGCATTGTTGAAGTATGTGTCGATACTGATGGGATCGAAAGAAAGTGAAAACTTTCTCGATTCAAAATGTGTCTTTTAACATTTGAATTGACAGATCAATTCCTAGAGAGATATTACCACCTTATGGCTGCAAATATTGAGGCAGGTTATTCTAATGCTTACCAAATAAAAATGCATTAAATCACACATTTTCCCCATTGTGCGCTTTCGGCTACACATCATGAAATATATTGAGGCAAATTACAGACAGTCTACAATTGGCACATTAGAATATGAAATAGGCCCACTCTATATTTTAATGGTTGTGGTTTTCATTTGAAGATTATTTTTATGTCATATTTGTATCAATTGCAAAGACAACTTTTTTTGGTAGTCAACTTTGTTCTGAAGTTATCTGCAGTCATAGAGATAAGATAAACCATGTGATTCTATGTTTAGCGGAGATCATCTGTGTATAAAGTGATCTGTGTAGAAAAATAATGTAAGGATGCACTGAGGCAAGCATTCGTTTATGAGTGTTATCAAGTGCACATTTAATAATGATGGTTTTGGAAACAGCTCATAGATTTAACTATGCTCCTACAAAGGTTCTAACAACGCACTTTGCCTTAAGATGACCACTGACCACAGACCACTTCTAAGTTCCTATGCTTCCTGGCTGATGGTTTGGGCACTTTTGAATGCTGGCGGTGCTTTCACTCTAGTGGTAGCATGAGACTACAACCCACACAAGTGGCTCAGGTAGTGCAGCTCATCCATGATGACACATCAATGCGAGATGTGGCAAGAAGGTTTGCTGTGTCTGTCAGCGTAGTGTCCAGAGCATGGAGGCGCTACCAGGAGACGTGGAGGAGGCCGTAGGAGGGCAACAACGCAGCAGCAGGACCGCTACCTCCGCCTTTGTGCAAGGAGGAGCACTGCCAGAGCCCTGCAAAATGACCTCCAGCGGGCCACAATGTGCATGTGTCTGCTCAAACGGTCAGAAACAGACTCCATGAGGGTGGTATGAGGGCCTGACGTCCACAGGTGGGGGACATTTGGCATTTGCCAGAGAACACCCAGATTGGCAAATTTGCTACTGGCGCCCTGTGCTCTTCATAGATGAAAGCAGGTTCACACTGAGCACATGTGACAGAGTCTGGAGACGCCGTGGAGAACGTTCTGCTGCCTGTAGTGTGGTTTTCCACTTTAATTTTGAGTGTGACTCCAAATCGAGACCTCCATGGGTTGATACATTTGATTTCCATTGAACATTTTTGTGTGATTATGTTGTCAGCACATTCAACTATGTAAAGAAAAAAATATTTCCTAAGAATATTTCATTCATTCAGATCTACGATGTGTTATTTTAGTGTTCCCTTTATTTTTTTGAGCAGTGTATATATTTCACCTTTATTTTACCAGGTAGGCTAGTTGAGAACAAGTTCTCATTTGCAACTGCGACCTGGCCAAGATAAAGCATAGCAGTTCGACACACAACACAGTTACACATGGAATAAACAAAACATACTAAATAAGTAAACAAAAAACCCATATACAGTGAGTGCAAATTAGGTAAGATAAGGGAGTTAAGGCAATATATAGGCCATGGTGGCAAATTATTTACAATATAGCAATTAATCACTGGAATGGTAGATGTGCAGAAGATGAATGTGCAAGTAGAGATACTGGGGTGCAAAGGAGCAAGATAAATAAATAAATACAGTATGGGGATGAGGTAGTTGGATGGGCTGTTTACAGATGGGCAATGTACAGGTGCAGTGATCTTTGAGCTGCTCTGACAGCTGGTGCTTAAAGCTAGTGAGGGAGATATGAGTCTCCAGATTAAGTGATTTTTGCAGTTCGTTCCAGTCTTTGGCAGCAAAGAACTGGAAGGAAAGGAGGCCAAAGGAGGAATTGGCTTTGGGGGTGACCAGTGAGATATACCTGCTGGAGAGTGTGCTACGAGTGGGTGCTGCTATGGTGACCAATGAGCTGAGATAAGGTGGGGCTTTACCTAGCAGAGACTTGTAGATGACCTGGAGCCAGTGGGTTTGGCGACGAGTATGAAGTGAGGGCCAGCCAACTAGAGAGTACAGGTCGCAGTGGTGGGTAGTATATGGGGCTTTGGTGACAAAACGGATGGCACTGTGATAGACTGCATCCAATATGTTGAGTAGAGTGTTGGAGGCTATTTTATAAATGACATCGCCTAAGTCAAGGATCGGTAGGATGGTCAGTTTTAACAGGGTATGTTAACCAGACACATATGTATTTGTAGTTATCCACAATTCGTTATCCACAATTTGTAGTTATCCATAATTCGGAGCCATCCAGAATAGTGATGCATGGCTGGTGCGGGCAGTGATTGGTTGAAGAGCATGCATTTAGTTCTACTTGCATTTAAGAGCAGTTGTATGTCATTGAAGCTCATTTGGAGGTTAGTTAAGTTAGTCTGCCAATAAGAATGTGGTGATTGATAGAGTCAAGCCTTGGCCAGGTCGATGAATACGACTGCACAGTAATGTCTCTTATTGATGGTGGTTATGATATCGTTTAGTACCTTGAGCGTGGCTGAGGTGCACCCATGACCAGCTCGGAAACCGGATTGCACAGCGGAGAAGGTACGGTGGGATTCGAAATTGTCGTTGATCTGTTTATTAACTTGGCTTTCGAAGACTTTAGAAAGGTAGGGCAGGATGGATATAGGTCTATAACAGTTTGGGTCTAGAATGTCACCCCCTTTGAAGAGGGGAATGACCGCGGCAGCTTTCCAATCTTTAGGGATCTCAGACGATACGAAAGAGACGCTGAACAGACTGGTAATAGGGGTTGCAACAATGGCGGCTGATAATTTTAGAAAGAGAGGGTCTAGATATGTCAATTCCGTTTCAAATCGTGATTGATGCATTTCACACAACTCCATGAAACACCTCTTATTCCTCCACACATTCATACAAATCCATATTTATCCACCATAATAGAAGTTTAAAGGGTCCAATGGATTTGCAGACTTCCATTCTTAAATTATGCAAATGTTCAACTGCAAGACATGGTGAGAATTTGGAAAAAATAAAGATGCAATACTTTTGATTTTCAGTAAACACTGTGAAGGACTTAGGTTATAAAATAATTATATCCAGTTTTTGTTCGGAATGTTTAATTATTTCAATGCAAAAGCTTTCAAATGAGATTTGCTTAACCTTTTGTAACAGAGCACTGGGTGTAGCAAGTTAAACTCACCAATCTCTAGGCAACACTAAACCTATTATTACATTAACTTAACCCTTATGGCTTTACCTTTTGCAGTGCTAGACAAATATTACAACAGACGCTTTATCAAAATTATTCAATAGAACATTTGAGGTTAACCAAGAACCTGACAGTGTTAAGTGTACGATAACAAAGTTCAGAATTTTTTACGCTTTTGAGTAATTTTTTGAAAATCTTTTTTGATGGCTCTAATTTGCACCTCTGGGGTGTTGCGTCTGTCATTGTGTTCATCGCTCTCTGAATAATACACTCGCTCTCTATGTAATAATTATAATGTTAAAGAAACATTTGAACGGTGAAAGCTGACCCAAGAACAGCGCTGCTTTTCAAGCCTATCCTCTTTTCTTATAGATGACCACTGGCTTATTATGCTTTGTAAATTATAATGCATGTGTTTCCTCCTGCCCACATATCTGTGTTTAATATTAGACTACATATACAGTCAAAACATTAAGGACTGGCAGTACATCTGTCAGTCTCTCTTCCTCTCTCTTTTTTTCTTCTATTGAATTTGATATAACACCATCTTTGTTTGTCATAGAACGATGGGATTAGTTTCTGTGGATGCAGACAGATTTCCAGCATTGTGGTAAATCATTCTCTTGACTTTTATTCTGACATTTCACATTCTTGAAATAGAGTGGTGATCCTAACTGACCTAAGACAGAGAACTTTTACTAGGATTTAAATGTCAGGAATTGGGAAAAACTGAGATTAAATGTATTTGGCTAAGGTGTATGTAAACTTCTGACTTCAACTGTATATACAAAAGTATGTGGATGCCCCTTCAAATTAATGGATTTGGCTATTTCAGTCAAGACAGGTGTATAAAATCGAGCACACAGCCATGCAATCTCCATAGACAAACATTGGCAGTAGAATGACTTTACTGAATAGCTCAGTGACTTAACGTGGCACCGTCATAGGATGCCACCTTTCCAACAAGTCAGTTTGTTAAATTTCTGCAAAGCTAAAGCTTCCACTGTAAGTGCTGTTATTGTGAAGTGGAAATGTCTAGGAGTAACAACGGCTCAGCCGTAAAGTGGTAGGCCACACAAGCTCACAGAACGGGACCACTGATTGCTGAAGCACGTAAAAATTGCCTGTCCTCGGCTGCAACACTCACTACCGAGTTCCAAACTGCCTCTGGAAGCAACGTCAGCACAATAACTATTGCCCCAGAGCTTCATGAAATGGGTTTCCATGGCCGAGCAAGCCTAAGATAATCATGCGCAAATCCAAGCGTCGGCTGGAGTGGTGTAAAGCTTGCCCATACCACCACGGAGCACTCTGCAAACCGCTCTCCCACACAACGCAATACACACTATCTGCCAAACCGTGATTAATCCTTGAAGAGCACACTTCTCCACCATGCCAGTGGCCATCAAAGGTGAGCCTTTGCCCACTGAAGTCGTTTACGACGTGGAACTGCAGTCAGGTCAAGACCCTGGTGAGGATGACAAGCACGCACATGAGCTTCCCTGAAATGGTTTCTGACAGTTTATGCAGATATTCTTTGATTGTGCAAACCTACAGTTTCATCAGCTGTCCAGGTGGCTGGTCTAAAACGCTGGTCAAATTTTCCAAAACAACGTTGGAGGAGGCTTATGGTAGAGAAATGAACATTACATTTTATTGCAACAGCTCTGGTGGACATTCCCATGTCTTTCCACGCTCCCTCAAAACTTGAGACATCTGTGGCACTGTGTTGTGTGACAAAACTGCAAATGTTAGTGGTATTTCATTGTCCCCAGCAAGCACAAGGTGGACCTGTGTAATATCCATACTGTTAAATCTGCTTCTTGATATGCTACACCTGTCAGGTTGATGGATTATCTTGGCAAAGGAGAAATGCTCAGTAACAGGGATGTAAACAAATTTGTTCACAACATTTTAGAAAAATAAGCTTTTTGTGAATATGTAACATTTCTGGGATCTTTTATTTCTGCTCACTTTACATGTTGCGTTCATATTTTTGTTTAGTGTAAAAGGTATTTATTCAGTGATTTTCTACTTTGCCTAATATCTATGTGTTTATTCATTCACAACTAGGATGTTGCTGGGCACGGTACAGGCAGTGTGGTTCCCTGGTCTTCAGTTACCAGTGCAATGAGAAAGGATGCTAGGCTTAGCAGAGACAGCTCAGGGAAGAATGCAGTGGAGGTAGGAAGAAAACAGAGAGAGTGATAGATGTCCTGCCAGTACTTCAATATGTAATAGTCATTAACAGTAGGGTAGGGGGGACACGTATGACACAATCATCCTAATTATGTCTACAAACTACAAATTATAATGTGTGTTCTCTATGGTTGTTATTTGCTATTGTTATTTTACTGCTGCTCTTTAATTACTTGTTAATTTTTTTTTCTTCTTCTTATTCATATGAAAAAAATGTAAACTGCATTGTTAGTTAGGGGCTCGTTAGTAAGCATGGAACACCTGTTGTAATCGACGCAGACTAATACAATTTGATTTGATTTGTGCAATAAGTGTATTTGTTCATCCACAACTAGGATGCCGCTATGCTTAGCACAGACAGTGAACCAGATTTTGATGATGCTAGGCCTAACACAGATAGTGGGGGGCTAAATTGCTAGGGCTGAATTTTGGTCCCAGTCCGCCCCTGGTTGAAGAGCCCTGCAGTAGACCTTCTGTTCCAAAAGGAAAAACAGAGCAATAATGCTAGTTCCTCTCAAAATCTACCGTCATGTGACCTTTCAATAGTAGATAACATTTAGCTAATGGGGAGGCCAACACAACATAATTACTAGGCTACTGACAGGAAACTAACAAGCTAGGAAGTAAATAAAGGGCTCGCAGTTTAACTTCCTCCTCTTACTGGACCAGTGTGACATTAAACTGTCAATTAAGTCAGAAGGAAGCCTGGAAAGAATAGATTTCCCAGGATGCAGATTTTGAGATAGTGAGTGTCACAATCAAGTCCCTAGGGCATCATTAACATTTAATTTCCCAATGTATGTGTTGGGCAATCATTGCAGTAGTTTCAAACTCAATGAATTAGTGGTGTATGGGTTAAAACAGAGGGAGAGGAAAACAAAAGCAAGGCAGCTACAGAGCTTGGTAATGTACTTCAGACTACAGACTTGACTAACTTGATTTAAATGTCTTGGCCCCCTAGGGAGCATAGGGCATCCACCATGGCTCTTTACCTCACTTTCCTCTGTGCAAGGTCTTGCTTCTACAGTTATTTTCTGTCCCTCCCTGCTTTCTTTTTTGGTGTGCGTTGTAGTCCGGTGTGCGTTGTAGTCCAGTGTGCGTTGTAGTCCAGTGTGCGTTGTAGTCCAGTGTGCGTTGTAGACCAGTGTGCGTTGTGCGTTGTAGTCCAGTGTGCGTTGTAGACCAGTGTGCGTTGTATTCCAGTGTGCGTTGTAGTCCAGTGTGCGTTGTAGTCCAGTGTGCGTTGTAGTCCAGTGTGCGTTGTAGTCCAGTGTGCGTTGTAGTCCAGTGTGCGTTGTAGTCCAGTGTGCGTTGTAGACCAGTGTGCATTGTAGTCCAGTGTGCGTTGTAGTCCAGTGTGCGTTGTAGACCAGTGTGCGTTGTAGACCAGTGTGCGTTGTAGACCAGTGTGCGTTGTAGTCCAGTGTGCGTTGTTGTCCAGTGTGCGTTGTAGACCAGTGTGCGTTGTAGACCAGTGTGCGTTGTAGTCCAGTGTGCGTTGTAGTCCAGTGTGCGTTGTAGTCCAGTGTGCACTGTAGTCCAGTGTGAGTTGTAGACCAGTGGTGCGTTGTAGTACAGTGTGCGTTGTAGTCCAGTGTGCGCCTGGCACGCATATGATAGCAAGATTTGTAGAATTGCAGGAAATTACCTTTAAAACTGCAATGTTCTCTCTCAACCTCATGGCAAAATGTGTAGAAAATCAGAACATGTGCCTTAAAACAGCATCATGCTGTGGGAATGTTTTTCAGCGGCAGGGACTGGAAGACTAATCAGGATTGAGGGAAAGATGAACGGAGCAAAGTACAGAGAGATCCTTGATGAAAACCTGCTCCAGAGCGCTCAGGACCTGACTGGGGTGAAGGTACACCTTCCATCAATGCACCGACTCTGCACACACAGCCAAGACAATACAGGAGTGGCTTCGGGGCTAGTCTCTGAATATCATTGATTGTCCCTGACAGAGCCCGGTCTAGAACCTGATCGAACATTTCTGGAGACACCTGAAAATAGCTGTGCAGCGTCACCATCCAACCTGACAAAGCTTGAGAGGATCTGCAGAGAAGAATGGGAAAAACACCCCAGATACAAGTGTGCCAAGCTTGTAGCGCCATACCCAAGAAGACTCGAGACTGTAATTGCTGACTAAGTACTTAGTAAAGGGTCTGAATACTTACATTATGTAAATGTGATATTTCAGATTTAAATTTTTAATACATTTGCAAACAAATCTAAAAACCTGTTGTTGCTTTGTCATTATGGGGTATTGTGTGTAGATTAATGAGGGAAAAAAAGTATTTAATCCATTTTAAAATAAGGCTGTAATGTAACAGAATGTGGGAAAAGTCAAGTGGTCTGAATGCTTTCCGAAGGCACTGTATCTTTATACTGTACTGTATGCTATTATGGGTCTTTAGGACTGTGATGGCGACAGATGTGCCCTCTCGATCCTTGCCTGACTCTCTCCCATGTGTTCTCTCTAATATGTGACTCACAACCTGGATTCGGTCTTATGTAGCAACATTTTAAGTTATGTTTTTTACATTGGATAAAAATAGAGACTCAGAGCTAAAAAAAAATATATCATACACTGTAATGGAGGAAACAATGGGAAAGTAATTCTGCATTGAAAGTTGATCAACTTGTAAACTCACTTTTGAGAAAATTGTCTTTCAATGTTTTGGTACAACTATTGGAGAGCCCTTCTTCGTCTACACCCATTCAGCATTGTTCACACCCTCTTAAGCCTTAGCCCCACCCATCTCCTTAAGGGTTGATCCATGCGTTCTGTACTAACTTGCCAGCTACTTCCAGACATCTAAGAGAGAAAACAGCTCACTGAATATTACTCACCCTTGCAGAGCTGGTTAGGCTGTTATGTTATCAAGAGCGTTGCTGACTGCAACTGTGCTGTCAGATTGTCCGTTGGTAAATTCAGAGCATTTCACGTTCAGAGCGCACACTGGACGCTCTGGCCAATAAGTAGGGTTGTTCCGAAAGCTCTGACATCACAACGACAGTCAAGCATCCAAGCTAACTGGCTAACATTGGCTAGCTACTTCCAGACACATAACTCTGACCATTTTACTTGCCCTAGCAGAGCTGGTTAGGCAGTTTTCATGTTATCCAAAGTGTTGGTGACTAACTGCTGCTGGCAACAATTGAATTAAGCTTTGTTGCCAATGTTTACTGACACCGGACATATTCAAAGGGTGTTGAGCGTTCAAAAATGCATCAGTTATTCTGAGCTCTAGCTAAACAATGGATCATAATCACAACTCATGACGTTACTACCCAGCATGAATCTGCAGGTAGCTAACCAACCAGGTTCTGTGGCTATAACGTAAACTCACGTAAACTCGCACATCGCCTTGGTCCGTACAATTGCCCTTGTTTTAGTGCCCCAAAAATGTAATACTTCCAGATCAACTGTAATGTCAATACCATTGTAAAGCACAATTTCTCCCCTTTCCAACAAAATAAATGACATGACCTAAACGCTGCCCGTTTCTGCATACTTCAAGCAGGCAATGAGCCCCGTCGGGTCTTTAAAAAAATGGCGGGTGGGGAAGCAAAACTAATGCGTGATAGTGAGGAGGAGAGATGTCGTGTGGTAAAATAGCTTTTTTTCACTCGATCTGTCCCACTTATCACCTTATCGCCTCTAAAATGTAAATAAAACACTATAAAGAGTTTATATAATGTGTCATATATATACACATACCTATTTGAAGGTTTGTGTCAAATTTGAATCGTTTTTTTAGGGCGGTGCTAAGGAAGTAAAAGAGGCTTTGGGAATGATGATCGCATGCAATGATGACACAGAAAATTACTAGGTATCCCCCCCTTACCCCATCACTGTCCATTTCTTGTTTTTAAACGATGAGAGAAGGGAAACACCTGGCGGAGA